>NW_025953617.1:195728-253813 GCF_022495145.1 Xylaria bambusicola | reverse complement strand
ATAAAAATATTATAAAAATGTTTAACAATTTAAATTTAAATTAGTTTAAATTAATTATATAAATAGTTATTAAAATATTTTTAAATATATATATAAAGGTTAAAAATATAGCTAAGTTAATTAGGTAGCTAGGTTAAATAGAAGATGCATTATATTATTATTTTTATATTAAAGTATAAAGTAGTTTTTTTTTATTAAAATAATATATAATAAGATAATTTAACTTTATAATAAAATTATTTAAATAATTTATAGTTTTTATTTATATTTAATTAAAGTTATAACTATTTTAAATATAATTTTACCTATTATAAATTTAATTTTATTAAAGTTATAAATATTTTCTTTTTAAATATTATTTTTATTTATTCTCTTATTTATAGAAATAAATTAAATATAATATTTAATTAGATTTTTATTTAATACTTATTAATAATTAATTTTTTAATTAAAATATATTTAGATTTTTAAAGTTTATTATATAAAGTTTATTATTTAATTCTTTTTAATTAACTTTTAATCCTATAATATTATTAATTAATTAGCTATATCTTTTATATAATTATATAAAAGTAGAAATAATTTTATTATAAAATTAAAGATATATTATATAATTAATTTTTCTTTATTTAAAGTTAATTAAACTTTTAAAGGTAATATTTTACTTATTTATTTAAAACCTTTTATTCAAAAGGTAAATATTATATAAGGAATATTATAAATAATAATAATATATTAAATAAATAATTTTAAGTTTTATTTAATAGTTTAAAATATAAACTATAGGTTATTTTTTTTATAAAGGGTTTTTATTATTATTAGTAGAAAAATAAGGGATTTTTTTATATACATATAAAGGTTAAAAACGTAGCCAGGTTAATTGGGTAGCCAAGTCAAGTGGGAAATGCATTATAGCTTTTAACAAAAAGGCTATAACTTTAATAATTTGAATTAAAAAGCTATTTAATGCTTTTTAATTTAATATTTAAGGTAAATTATTATATAAAGCAGGTTTGGTAATTTAGTTACTTAATCTCAGGGTTGGCAATTAGTATTACTACACTATACCTGTAGTAATTCATTATTTTTTAATTTTCAAATTCAAGTTTTAATTTTTTTAAAAACTTTTTTAAGATTTAAATATATATTTAAAACTAGCTATTTAATTTTATAAACTATTTAATCATACCACTTATATTTAAGTTTATATAATGAAAAATATAGGTATAGTAAAAAAGTGTAGTATTTTTTTTACTACACTTTATTACTACACCTATATTTTCTTTTATATTAAATTAAATATAAATATTAAAATTATTTAATTAATAGAATTAAATAATAATTATTAAATATATATTTACATCCTTAAAACTATTTAAAAAAAAATTCAAAACTGATTTTTTATACTTAATAATAGTAAATTACTACAGGTATAGTGTAGTAATATTAATTGCTAACCCTGGACCGTAAATAAATTATAAAATAGCTTCTTTAATTTTAATAAAGGTTTTTAAAGTTTAAATAGTTAAAGGTAATTTAAAAGGTAATAATAGTATAAAAATAAATAAAATAACTTCTAATTTAAAAATTATAACTTAAAAATTAAAAAGTATAATATTAATAGCTTTAAATTTATTAATAATATTTTTAAATATTATTAACTTTATATATACCTTAAAAAATATTAAAAAAATTCCTTTTTAAAAATATATATTATATTTATATATATAAAATTGTTGATTTTAATACTATAAGCCTTTTTTAATAGTTTAAAATATATTATATTTAAAAGTTATAATATATAGAAAGAATAAATAAATATTATTATAATATAAATATTATTTTTTAATAATATTTTTTAAAAACCTTTAAATAGTAACTTTTATAACTATTAAGGATGAAAAGGTATTTTATATTAATTAAATATAGTTTAATATATTTATTAAAATGTTTAATGTATTTTAAATTAAATTTATTATTAATTTAATTATTTTTTAAAACTATAATATATTAATTAAATATATAAAGCTATTATAATATTAAAATATTGAATAAGTTTTTTTTTATAAAATTAAAAAGGCAATATTATTTAATTTTAAAAAATAATTAAATAAATAGCTATAAATTAATTTTAATTATTAAGGTAAATTTATTTAAGCTTATTCCGCTTTTTAATACTTATTATAATTATATTAATTATAATTAATGCATCTTCCACTTGACCTGGCTACCCAATTAACCTGGCCACATTTTTAACCTTCATACGTATATAAAAAAAATCCCTCATTTCTCCACTAATAATTATAAAAACCCTTTATAAAGAAAGCAACCTATAGCTTACATTCCAAACTATCGAACGAAACCTAAAATTATCCATCTGACGTACTATTACTATTTATAATGTTCCTCGTACAATATTTACCTTTCGAATAAAAGGTTTTAAACTAATAAGCGAAATATTACTTTTAAAAGCCTAATTAATTCCGGACGAAAAATAATCGATTATATAATATATCCTTAATTTTATAGTAAAATTATTTCCACCTTTATATAGTTATATAAATGATATAGCTAACTAATTAATAGTATTGTAGGATTAAAAGCTAATTAAAAAGAATTAAACGTTAAACTTTATATAATAAATTTTAAATATCCGAACGTATTTTAATTAAAAAATTAATTATTAATAGGTATTAAATAAAAATCTAATTAAATATTACATTTAGTTTATTCTTATATAAAAGATAATAAATAAAAAGAAAATATTTATAACTTTAATAAAATTAGGTTTATAATAGGTAAAATTATATTTAAAATAATTATAACTTTAATTAAATATAAATAAAAACTATAAGTTATTTAATTAAGCAATTTAAAATGGTTTAGAATTATTTAAGCAATTTTATTGTATAGTTGGATTATTCTACTATATATTATTTTAGCGGGGAAAAATTACTTTATACTTTAATATAAAAATAACGATATATTAAATAATTGGAAAATTATAATTATAAAAAATAGTTGGATAATAAATAAATAAGCTATAAATTAAATTAAATATTTTAATAAATATATAAAGCTTTATATAAAAGGATATTATTACTTTTTCCTTTTTAATAGCTATAAAAGCTATTATTTATATAAATTCGAATTATATTATAAAGAAAATAATATTATTACCCTTTATATACCTTCCTATTCTTTTTATTACCTTTAACTATTTAATATTAGGGTATTTAGCCCTTTAAAACGGTTATACGGAAAATAAATCGAAGGCTTTATATAGGTATATATTATTTATATTTAAAAGGAAGATTTTATAACTATATTTTTTTATATATTTAATGAAGTAATTATTTTAAATAATATATAAAGGGGATTTAAAGGAATAGGTTTAATATTATACGATTTAAATTATATTATTAATTAGCTAAATTATTTAATTATACTTTAAATTAACCCTTTATCCCTAGTATTATTTAATTTTTATATGATTATAATTTTAAATAATTTAATTAAAGTTAATTCCCTTTTTGAATATATTAAATAAAGGATTATATTATTAAAATAGCTTTTTTATATTTATTATTAAAGGGTTAAGTTAAATTATATATAATATAATTAATGTTATATATTGTTTTATATTATTAAAAGGGAAGGTTAAAAGCTTTTGCGAAATAAATTATAAGCTTAATAAACGTTATTATATAAAGAAAATTAGATTATAAAGTAAAGGATCTTTTATTATTAAAGATATTAAAGATTAAATAAAGGTATAGGATATTTTTAAAGTAGAAAATTATATTGTATATTAAAGTAATCGTTATATAAAAAGGAAGGAGATTTATACCCGGCGTTATAGGGCTTATGGTAAACCCGGCTATAATGCGTAAACTTGCGAAAATGTTATAAAAACGTCTAACGATTTAAATTTAAATTAGTTTAAGTTAATTGTATAAATAGTTATTAAAATATTTTTAAATATATATATAAAGGTTAAAAATGTGGCTAGGTTAATTAGGTGGCTAAGTTAAGTGGGAAATGCATTATATTAATTATAATTATACCTATTATAAATCCTATTTTATTAAAATTATAAATATTTTCCTTTATAATACCTTTTTTTTAATAGTTACTTTTATATATTTAAAATATATATTATATTTATTAAGATCTTTATAAAGGATTTAACTATAATTAATTTAACAATTTAAATACATTTTATAATAAATATATATTTTATAAAATATATAATTTAATTTAGTTTAATAGGTATACCTTTATATTTAACTAATAATTAATTAGTTAATTTTAAATATAATATATTTAAGGAAAAACATTTATATATTTAAGTTAATAATAAATTTAATAATTGATTTCTTTTCGGTTTTAGTAAATTTTTAAATAATAGGCCGCTATCTGCATTTAGGCGTAATTTTAACAATTTAATAATATAATATAATATTCAAAATATAATATATTTTTATAAATATTATATTTTAAAGATAAAGGTTTTATTTAAAAGTAATGCATTTCCCACTTGACCTGGCTACCCAATTGACCTGGCTACCTTAATAACCTATATAAAAGTCCAATATTTCAATTTATAATAACTTAACCAATATTAGCCCTATAATTTAATAATTAGTACTATTAGATCCATTATTTAATAAGGAATCTAGCGGTATTTTTTACTATTTTTTATAAAATTTATTAAGCGAGATATTAAGCAATACGCTAAAAGGGCGCTAGGCAAGGATTATTTTAACGCTTACTTTAACGTATTGGTTAATAATTCTACGAATATAAATCGTATGAATTGATGGAGGATACCGTTAAATAGCTCTCTCTATTATGAATTTAATGATATATTTTATTATTTTATAGGGCCAATATCCCTAGAGTTATTAAATTATTACGTGATTAGCGTACTGACGTTTTTTGTATGGGCTGGGGGGGTGGCCAGCTCAATTGGGTGGCCAGGTTAAGTGGGAGATGTGTTATAATTAATAATTTTTAAAAATATTATTTTTAGCTTTAAAGCTATTAATTTTATACCCTTTAACTTAAAAGTATTTAAATTCCTTTTATATTAATATTATAATAATATTATTAAAAGCTATATATTTAATAATAACTATATTCCTATATTTTATTATGGAATTAAATAGTTAAATTTAAAAAGGCTAATTATATATTTAATAAATGTTAAAAAAATAAAGAATTATAGGTTAAAAAGTACTTATTTAAATTAATAAAACAGATTTTTAAATTAATAAAAATAATAATGGTTTTATAGGTTAAAAAAATAATAAAGGAGGTAGTAATTTAATAAGGGCACCAATACATATATACTATTATAGTATTTATAGTAATACTATTTATAATATATATATTTATATAATAGATATAAAAACATTTAATAAAAAGGATTTTAATCAATTTTAATTAATTAATTATATTATAATTATATTTCATTAATTATAATTAAATAATATTATAAAATCTTTATTATATAGTAATATTTATTATATATTAATAAAATATATTAATTAAAAGAATATAATGATAGATATATTATCCTATAAAATAATTAACCTATTAATTATTAAAGCTTATAAAGCTAAAGAATAAAATATAACCTTAATCCTTTTTAAAGCTTTAAATAAACTAATAATAGCTATAAAAGAAAAAGTATTAGCCTTATAGAGCTTTAACATAATTAATCTAATTTAATAAAAGAATTAAAAATAAGGTTTAAAATATAAAAATTATTAGCTTATTATTTTAAAATAAACCTTTAATTTTAGGATTTATCTTTAAATACCTTTAATTAAAAAGGTTTATTACCTAATAATTATTACCCACCTTAGGGAAAATAAATATATTAAAATAATTAAATAAAATTATTATTAACTTTTATTAAAGTAAAATATTAAAATATATATTTATAATTATTATAATTATTATTAAAATAAGGTTTTTTAAAATAAAATATTTAAATTATTATACCCTTTATTTATTTTAATAGCTATTTAACGTTATATTATAATTAATGGAAAAAATATACTATAATAGGGCTAGGAATAGGGGTATGGATATTACGGAAGAAAGAGTATAATAAACACTTCACTTTAATTTTTTCTTATTACTTTTATATATATAAGATATAGATTGCTCCAGCGTAAGCTAAATAAACGTAAACTAAATAAATAAACTATAATATACTATAAAGAATGTATATTGCTTTACCTTTTATACTTATTAATTAAAACTTCTTTTATATTATTTTATAATTTATATTAAAAGGGTATAGGTTTATTGGTTTATTATTATTACCTATTAATTATTCTTAAGTCCTTTTATATTAATATTTTTAATAAAATAAATAAATTAAAATGCTTAATATTCTTTAAAATATAACCTATAATTAAAAGATTAATATTTTAATTAACGGAGCTTATAAAAATAAAATATTAAATATTCGCTTTTAAAAAGTTTACTACTTCCTTTTTTATTTTTTATTTTTACTATCTAAATATAATACCCTATTAATTATTTTAATTTTTACTATATAAAATTACTTAAAATATAAAAATTAAAGAAATATTATAAAGTATTAAATTAATATAAGCCTATTAAAATAGCCTATAAATTAAAAATAACTTAAAGAAAAATTATTAATTAAACTATTAATAAATATTAATTTAAAAATAATAAATTATAACTTATATTTCTTTTCTTTATTTTATTAAATTCTTTTAATTAATTTAACTATTTATAAAATATTATATAAGCTTTTATAAATAAGGCTAAATAAACTTTTACCTTATTAAATAAATAAATAAAAAAATAAAGAATAAATAATAAAAAGTAAAATAGTTAAACCTTTATATTTAATTTTAAAAGTTTTTATTACTTTTATTTCCCTAAATTATTATAAAAGATATTTTTATAATATTATAAACTCTTAATTAAAACTATTTCATTTATTTAATTTCTCTATATTATTAAATAATAATATTTAAATTTAAATAATATTATTTATATTAATATTTATTAGTAATTATTTAATTAATAAACTTAATAATATTACTTTAAATAAAGTAAAAATTAAAGGATTTACTTTTCCGGATTTATTATTTTGTAAAATAATAGCTTTATAAAAGCTTATTCCTATAGTTGCTTATATTATTAGCTTTCCTATCTTTAACCTTACTCTATAACCTTAAACCCTTTCTAATAATAATAAGGTTATAAAATAGCTTAAAAGATTAAAGTAGCTTTTTAAGTTTTAATAATTTCCCTTTAAAAAATAGGTTAATTAACTTTTCTATTAAATAAAAACAATAATTAAAAAATATATAATTTAATATTTGATTAATTTTATAATAAATTAAAATAAAGTAAAGAGGACCTTTAACAGTAAATATAAAGTTAATAATTTAAAATAAACTTAATTTAAATAAAAATAACTTATATAATTATTTATTTAAAAATATATAATCCTATAAAATTATACTTATTTCTTCCTTTAATATATTATTATAATTATTAATTTAAAATAAAAAATCCCTTTTATTTTAAAGGTTTTTTTATATATATAATTTAATTAAAGCTATCCCTATTAATTAATTATAATAAATCTTAATTTATAATATAATTATTAAGGATAAACTATAAAGTAAAAATTATAAGGAAGTTTTAATAATATTAAAAGAATAAACTAATATTAAAATATTTCTTTAACTTTAAAATAGCCTTATTATTTTAATAATTATTTTAAAATTTAATTATTAATTATTAAATACTTTTATATATCCTTTTATATTTTTAATTATTAACAGTTATTAAACTTCCCCTTTTATAATAATATTATTATTAAACCTTATAAATAATAATAATATAATATTAGCTTTAATAATAATAAAAAACTATATATTAATTAATTAATTATATAAATTTAAAATTTACTTATTAACCTTATATAGTTAAATAATAAAGTTTATTAATAAACTATTATAATTATTAATAAATTAAATTTAATATTATATACCTTATAATTAATTATTATAATAGAAAGTAAATTAATAATAAAGCTAAAATATTAATAATTAATAAATATATATATATATTATTTAAATCCATTAACTTAAGCTTTATAAAAGAAATAATACTTAATATAATAATAAATAACGCATCTCCCACTTAACCTGGCCACCCAATTAAGCTGGCCACCCCTTTAACCTATATAAAAATCCAATATTTCAATCTGTTATAACCTAACCAATATTGGTCCCACGATTTAATAATTAGTACTATTAAATCCGTTATTTCATAAGGAATCCAACGGTATTTTTTACTATTTTTTACAAAATTTATTAAGCGAGATATTAAGCAATAGGCTAAAGGGGCGCTAAGCAAGGATTATTTTAATGCTTACTTTAGTGTATTGCTTAATAGCTCTATGGATATAGGTCGTATAAATTAGTAAGGGGTACCGTTAAATAGCTCTCTTTATTACGAATCTAATGGTATATTTTATTATTTTATACAATTACTATTCGTAAAGTTATTAAATTATCACGTAATTAGCGCACCGACGTTTATTATATAGGCTAAGGGGTGGGCCAGGTTAATTGAGTAGCCAGGTCAAATAGGAAATACGTTATAGCCCATTTAAATAAAGGTATAAACTAATCCTAAAATAAACTTACTTTATTTATTATATTTAACTTATTTATCTTTAATAAGTTCTTAAAGGATAGGCCTATTATATTTAAGCTAATTATATTTACTTTTAATAACGGAAAAAAGATTATAAGCTTTAAGCTTAAAAATATAATAATATTATATATATATTATAAATAACTCCTTAAAATTAAATTAAATTATTACTTTTTTAAAGCTTTAATTATTAACTTACTTAAAAATTCCTATATTAATAACTGTTTTAAATTTAAAAATAATAACTTTTTAAATATTTAGGAAAAGTTCATACCTATCCATTAATAGAAATTTTAAACTACTATAAAAAAGAATATACTAATTTTAAAATATATAATTAATATAAATAATTATAAAGCTCTATTTTAAAAAATTATACTATAGTTTTATATAGGGTTAGCAATTAGTATTACTATATTATACCTATAGTAATTCACTATTATTAAGTATAATAAATTAATTTTTAATGTTTTTTAAATAGTTTTAAGAAGTTAAATATATATTTAACATTTATTATTTAATTTTATAAACTATTTAATTTTACCATTTATATTTAATTTTATATAATGAAAAATATAGGTGTAATAAAAAAGTATAGTATTTTTTGAAATATATATTTAAATCTTAAAATTTTTTTTAAAAAAATTAAAACTTGAATTTGAAAATTAAAAGATAATGAATTATTATAGGTATAGTATAGTAATACTAATTGCTAACCCTGGTTTTATATTATTAAAATATAAAACTTTATTATTTAAAACTTTTATTATTAAACATTTATTAAAAAGTTTTAACTTTAAAGTTATAAAAATTTAAGTTAAAAATATTTATTAGGAAAAAGAATAATAATTAAATAAGTTAGGAGTAATATTTAATATTATATAATAAAAAATAAAAAAATAAAAGTAAATAAAGTAAATTAATTAATTATTACCCTTATTATATAAAGTTATAAATAATTTTTAAATTTTAATAATAGTTTTAATAATAAATTTAATAAATTTAATTTAAATAAATTTATTATTAATTCCTTTAATAAAAATAGTTAACTAAAAAAAATTTATTAAAAATTAATATATTTATCTTTTTTAATAACCTTATAATTAATAAAGTCAATTTTATAATTTAATATTATAATTAAATTAATTATTTTAAAAATAATATAAATTAATTTTTTATTAAATAGTTTAAAATATTTAATATGAAATCCTTTTTAAATAAAAAGGTAATTAAAAACTTTATACCCTATTTTAAAAATAACTATTTAAAGTAATTAAAAACGCTTAAAGTACTTATAAAACATTTAAAGCAAAAATATAATAATTATAATAAAAAGTAAAAGGTAAATGTTAAATTTAAAAAATTAAAAATAGGAACCTTTATTAATTTTTAAACCTTTAAAAGGTTATTTATACGTTTTATTAAAGAACATTATTTTATTAAAAGAAATTTAAAGTAGGAATTTTATAATAGGTTAAACTTTTATATTAAAAATTAAATTATTTAAAAATATTTTAATAAAAAAATTAAATTTAAAGCATTTATTTTTTAATATAAATAACTTATTTATAATATAATTAAAATCAATATAATAAATAAATTATATAAAATAATTAAAAAAACTACTTTAGCTTTAATATTAAAAATAATAATATTAATAACTATTAATAAAATTAAAGTTAATTTATAAATAACCCGAATAAGCTTTTTATTAAAATCCTTTAAACTTAACTTACTTTATAATAAATTAAAGAAATTAATTAAATAGGAACGTTACTTTATATATAAAGAAAAGGAATATATTATTAAAAATTACTTTAAAAATAAATAAATATTAAAATTAATTAAACTTAATATTAAATATAAAGCTTATATTATAATATTATATACTTACTTTAAAGATAAAAAGGATAATAATAATAATATAATTAAAAACTTTAAAAATAATAAATTGGAAAATATTTAACCTTAAGGTTATTAAACTCCCTTTTAAAAATTATATTAAAAATTATTAATAGAAAAAACTTTTTAACTTTATATATTTAAAAAAGTTTATTTTTTATAAATTATATAATAAATATAAATTAATATAAACTTAACTTATAAATATTTATTAATATAAAAGTAAATAAATATTTATTTATAATTTTAACTATTATTAAAAAAATAATATCGTTTATTAATATTAAAGTTATAAAGAATTTTATAAAATAATTAATAATAGAAGATAATTTAAAATCCTATTAAAATATAATAAAAGCTTTAATAATAAACTTTTATTTATAAAAATAAACCTTAAAAGAAATACCTTTAATAGTAATTAATATAAAATATCCAATTTTAATTAAAAAGGTATTTTATTAAATATATAATATATTATTTAATATTTAAAAACGATATTATATATTCCTATTAAAGCTATTATTTAAAAATAAAAAAATGGGTAATAAAAATAAAGAAAATATAATAAAGCTTATAATATATTAATTAAGGTTAATAATTTAATTATTTAGTCTTAATCTTTTTTTAATTAAATATTAAAAAGAAAAATTAAATATCAAATAATTAAATATTTTAATCTTTAGTCTTAATTAACAGTTTAAGTGATTAAATTAATCTTAATCACGGCTATAAGTAACTAATTTAGTCTTAATTAAGGCTATAAATAATTAAAGATTAATTTAATCACTTTAGTTTAACTAATTACTAACCCTAATAGTAATAAAAACTATATAATAATAAAATATATTATATATATATAAATTTAATAAATATAATTATTTTATCAAATATAAAGCTTAATTAACAATTTAAAAAGATTAATAACTTTATTTTAATATAAAAAAAATATATACCTTTATATTAATAAAAAGATTATTTAAAACTTTAATAATAATAATAATTAAGTTTAATTTAAAATTAAAATAATATAATATAATTAATTAATACCTTTTATTAATATTAAATTAAATAAAGAAATTTATATAAAAATACTTTTAAAGTATAAAAAGTATAATACTTTTTTATAACATTAAAAAGCTTTATATATATTTAAAAGGTTTCCTCTTTTATAATATAAAGAATTAATAATTATACTTTTTTATTTAAAATATATAATAATATTATATAAATAATATTATTTTTATTTATTAAAATTATAAAAAAGCTTTTATAATAAAATTCATTTAAAAATTTAAAATTAAATAATTATTAATTTATAAATAAAAAAAACTTTTAATAATTTTTAAAAGTTAAAGTAATTAAAGATTATTAATAAAAGTTAATTTAACTTTTTTTAAATTTTATATATTAAAAAGATTAATATATTAAATACTATAAAAGAAAAATATTTAATTTTTATAAAAACTTAAAAGTTATTCCTTTATTAAAATTTAATTATAATTAATAAAATATATATTTATTAAAAAAAATGAAACTTTATTATATATATATAATAATTATATATTTAAATATTATATTTTTTATTTTAAAACTTTTTTAATTTAATTTAAATTTTAATATAAAAAATTATAATAAACCCTTTATACATTAATATATAAGGCTTATTAATTTAGGGGGGGTTTTAATTTATAAAAAATAGGAGGAATAATAAATATTACAAAGGGAACTGGGGGATAGCTAATAAGCAACAACAATAAACTAACAAACCTATACCCTCCTATTAAAAATTATAAAATATTATATAAAAAGCTTTAATTAATAAATGTAAAAGGTAAGGCAATATATATTCTTTAATATATATTATAGTCTATCTGCTAGGTTTCCGTTAGTCTAGCTTATACTGGAGCGACCTATATTTTATATATATAAAAGTAATAAAAAAAATCAAAGTGAAGCATCCGTTATACTTTTTCTTCCATAATATTTATACCTTTATTTTTAGCCCTATTATAATTTTCCTTAATTATTTTCCTATTATTCTTAATAAATAATAACTTTATACTTTCTCTTTTTTATTTATTAACCTATAATATTTTATATATTTAATCCTTATCCTTTTATTTTTTAGCTTATTTAATAGCTATATTTAGTTTTATTAATTTAATCCCTTTTCTTTATTTTTTACTTAAGGCTTAACGTTGCTTTTTATAATTAATACTTTTTCCTATATTTATTTAATTAACTTTATTTATATAGGATTTATAATCTTTTTACCCTTTTTATTTATAAAGTATATTAAGTATTAGCCTATATTTAATAATATTAAATAAATTTCCTTTTTAAAATATAAGTAATACTTATAAACTAAAGAACCATTAATTAATTAGGTATTAAATATAGCTAGTATTTAGCTTTAGCATTAAATATAATTCGAATTAAAAAATATCTTTATATATAATACTTTATTTATAATTTAAAGCTGAATAATTATTAGGGCTATTTTAATTATTTAATTAATTACCTTTAAAAGTGTTAAATTTTTAACTTATTTATAATTTTAATAATCCTTAACTTTTTATTTTTATAAAGTAGCTTAATACTTTATTAATAAAAGCTTTTAATAAATTATATACTATTTTATTAATATCTATCTAATTACTTATTAGTTTTTTTATAAATAATAGGGTTTAGGTATATTTAATAATTATTTTCTTAATACTTTAATCTTTTATTAATAGGTTTATTTTAAATAAAATTCCAATAATAATCTTAATTAAATAAAGGAAGGGTAATTTATTATATAAATAATTAATTAAAACTACTATATTAATATTTAAATTATATAATAAAATTAAAGGTTAAAAAAATAAAGCAATTACCTATAATATATTTAATACCTTATAGTTTTAAGCATTATTTTAAATATATTATAATAGATTAATTAGTTTTTATAAGTAAAGAATATTATTAAATATTATAGTATACTATGTTTTATAAATTATTTTAAACATTTCTTTTTAATAATTAATTATTATATTATTATATTTAATTATATTTTTAAGAATTATATTAATTATATATATTTAAAACTTCTATTTATTTATAATAATAATATAAAAATAATTTTATTTAAGGACCTTAAAGTTATATAAATATATTCTTCTTAGAATAACCTATATAATTATATATACTTTAATTAAGGATAGTATTTAATTTTTAAATTCCATTTATATATTAATTATATTAAAGAATTATTTAAAGCTAGGCTTTTATATAACTTTAAGCTTATTAATAAGGAATATTTAAAGGAAAGCTTTTAATTCCTTTAAATCTACCTATTATTATTATATATATTTTATTAAACTATTAATTATATTATATCCTATATTATTAGTTTCCTATTTATAACTTTTAATTATAAATAATAAAAGCTAATTCTTTATATATAAATGGTTAATCTTTTTAACTTTTATTAAATATTAAAAGGGTATTTAAATATACTTTATAATATTATATTAAGGAATATTTATATTTTTAAATTAAGATTTAATATAATAAATTTAATAAATTAATTTTTAAAGGTTTTACTATATATTTAAGGTAAGTTTATTTTATTTAATTAATAGCTTAAGCTATATAAAAGGTATTTAAATATTTATATTATAATAAATGTTTAAATAAGGTTTATATTTTATAATTAAATTATATTAAATAAAATTTTAATTAATAGTAATAAGCTTTTTCCTTCCTATAAATTCCTTAAAATTTTTTAATTCTATAAAAATAAATAATATATAAAGCATATAATAATAGCTATATTTTTAACCTAAAGCTTATTAAAATGTTAAAGTGGTTATTGCTTTAATTAAAGCAATAGTTTTTAATTTTAAGGTTATTAGCTATACTTTTTAATATAAAATAATAAGTTTTAAATAAAAATCCTTAATTATAATATTTATTAAATTAAAAAAGTAAAAGTATTAATTATTAATATTATATATTATAATTAACCAATAATCCTTAAATTTAAATTTAAAAATTAATATATATATATATATTTAATTATTATAAAATAAATAGCTTTAATAATATTATTTACGAAAAACTTATAGAAGATAGGGGTTATATTTAAACTTAATATAAAAATCCTAATAATTAAAGTATAAGGTATTTTAAATATAACTTTAAGGTTAAATTAGTAAGCAATAATATAAATAATTTTATTAAATTTAAAAATAATTAGCATTTAATTATTTATATTAAGCTTTTATAGTTTATATATAATAATAATTATTATTAAAGTTACTTTATTAAAGAACTAATAATTAAATATACTTAAAGGAGTTCGTTAATTTTTTAAAGTCTTTTTAATGCCTTCCGCATTATTATAGCTAATATTTTTATTAATACTTTTTAAATTATACGGTTTTAAAGGACTTTTAAGAAGTGAATAAAAGCTTTAACCTAGGTTGTTATATATACTTAATAAAAGGGTATTTAAATCCTTATAGGAATTAATAATCTATTATATTTCCTTTATAAATAATATATTAATTGTTACTTATTATTTCCTTAATAATTAGGTTATTAAAATAAATAAAAGCTAATAGCTATTATAAAAATAAATGTAAAGGTATAACTTTTTATTATTATAAATTATTTATAAGGTATAACGCTTATTAATAATAAGGTATTTAACTTATAATAGGGGGGGAGGGTAGGGTAATTAGCGTAAAGGAATATAATTATAAGTAATAGCTTCTTTAGTTTATTATATATAAGGTTGTTATTTAATTTATTTATATATTTCTTTTATTTTATTATTAATATCTAAGTAGTAAAGGGCAATTAATATAGCAATGGTAATAATTTAAATGTTTGGTTTTTAGCTTTATATTAATAGGTATAAGGCCCTTTAATTAGGGTGATTAGCGGAATAAGAGTGCAATAAGTATTAGAAGTGTTAGCTTCGAAGGGGGGGCAGTGTTTTTTCTAATAGGTTAGTGGTAGGCCTTTAATATGATGTGAAACGTTAATATATTCCCTAAGTCTATCTATAGGAAGCCTTCCTATAAAAGGGTTTTTATAGGACATTGTTTAATAAATGATGTTTATTAAACGTTATTTAATTAATTAGTATATATAGGTACTTGAATACCTAATATTCCTTCTATTTACCCCCCCCCCCCCCCCCGGGTAAAACTAAAACGATAACCTTATTGTATTATTAAGATATAAAAAAAGTAATTTAAAGTTTTAGAAAATAAAGACCATTTATATGCATTATAGTATCTGCTGATATAATAGTTTTACTGTATACGTTTACGCCTTAGTAGGCGGCCAGACTATGTTTAAACGGTCTCTTTGTATACGTTTACGCTTTAATAAGCGGCTATACCCTTTACTTCTTCTTTGGGGTCCTTAGGTTTAAAGGTTTTAATAGGAAGGTTAAACGTATGCTTTTTAGTAGCTAGTTAAGGAAATTTAGGGTTATTAGACGTTATCGTTTAAACGGTTACTTAAATAGTAATAAGCTAGATTTTGGTAAGTTAAATAGATTAAATCGTAATAACGTTTTTAAATAGCTTAAAGATATAGATTTATATCCTAAAAAGAATGATTTAAAAGCTAATAATATTAATAGTTTTAATAATAATGTTTTTAATGTAAGCATTAATTCTTTTGCCTATTCTTTTATAGGAAATTTCTATAGAATTAATTTTTAAAAAGTTAAGGTATCCATTTTATTATTTATAAATAATATTTACTTTAGCTTTATTTTATTATTAGCGGTCTTTTTATAAATAATATTATATACGTTTAATATATTGGTTTAATAGTTTTTAAGTATTTTAATAGGGAATAGGGGCCCTATATTAATTATAAAGAAATTATTTTATTATATTTTAATAATATTTTTAATTTTATTATTTATTATTTTAAAGTTAAAAGCGTTTTTTAATTTTATATTAATAATATTCCTTATTTTAGGGTTAAAGGCTTTTTATAGCTTAATAATAATAATATTCTTTATATTTTATTTAATATTTTTATATATAATATTAACCTTATGCTTTATTGCTAATTATATAGGCAATAGCTTATATAGTATTTTATTAATTAAAGTTTTATAATTTATAGCTTTTAAAATATTTTATATTATAAAATAATTAGTTAAATATATTTACATATTTATAAATAGTATTTTATTAACTTTATTAAGGGGTTTAAATAGTAGGGTAAAGGAAACTTTAAAAACATTTATATTATTAAGCATTTTATTCTTCAATATATTAATAAATCAAATGGTTACCTTTTTTAAAAGTTTATTTATTATATTATAAATATTGTTAATAACTTTATTATATTAAAGTATAATAAATCCGTATATATATAGAATAAGTTCCTCCGGTTATTAAATTAATAAATGTTACTTCTTTAATATTATTAATACTAATTTATTAATGTTATTAAAAATGTTTATTATACGTTTCTTTAAAGTTATATTAATATGTTCTTTAATTTTATTAGGAATAATTATTATATTTTATATAAGTTTATTTATATAATCTTATCTTTAACATTTAAAGTTTATATAATATTTTATTTAAAATAGTAATAATATTATATTATTATATAATAATATTAAAAAGATTAAACCTACTTTAATTAATAGATATTTAATTTAATTTAATAGGATATTAAAATTATGCTTAATATTGCTATATAGGTATAACGTTTTAATCTTTTCCTTCGTTAGGATTTATAAGGCTATATTAAAGCTTAAATAGTTTAAACGTTTTTATTCCTTTATAATATAAGTAAATTATCTTTTAATAAAATTATATAATAGAACTTTAAATAGTTATTATCCTCTAGGAATTGTTTTAAAATAGGTAATAGTTATTATTTTATTAATATTCTTTTTAATATTATATTTATTAAGAATGTTTTTTTATATATTATATAGGTTTAAAGCGTTTTTAATATAGCTTATATCTTTATACCCGGTTAAATAATTAATTCGGAAGATTTATTTTTTATAGGTACCGTTTATAAATTTTTTCTAATTATTAAAGCTTAATAAGGCTATATAGTATTTATTCTTTTTCTTTTATGCTTAAATATATTCCGCTTAATATTTAACGTAAAATATTTTTAGGTTGTTATTATAATTAAATAGTAACTTTAGTATTCGGAGCTGGATTAAGTTATTAATTTAGTTATTTAATAAATGTAGGTTAACGCTTTACGTTATATATTGCTAGTTTAGGTTTAAAGTAACCTATTTATTTATAGTTTTATTATTGGTATTATAATTTATTATATATTATATAATTATTATATTAATAGGAGTAGTTAAAGGTTATAAAAAGGATAAAGGTATTAATAATTATATATTATAAAAGATTTATATATAAAGAAGGTATATAAAGGTATATAAATATAATATAGGTTATATTTAATAATAAATAAATATAGGTAGTATAGTTTATTAATATTATCCTTTAATTATTATTTATTTTTTTAGGATAGGTATTTATATATTAATTTATAGGATTACCTATACTATTTTCCAATTTTATTTAAATTCTATTTATTCGGGAATTAGATCTATGCTATTATTCCCTATTAAATATCGTTTATTAGGTTAGGCTTCCTTTTTTTTCTATATAAATGGGTGTATAGTATCGAATTGTTTTATTAATTAAGCTGCATTTTCTATTAGTAATATATATGGGTACTATTAGTTACATTTAACTTTGAAGCTTTTTTAACGGATAAAGTACTTTAAGTTTAATTAACCTTTTATTATTATTAACCGCCTTTATAGGAAGCTTTTTATTTTATATAATATAAATTTTTTATTATTACCTTTTATAATAATTTATTTTAAATATAGCCTTTATGGAAGAAAGGATTAAATCCTTTTAATTTTAGGAAAAGGTGTATTACGAAAATTACTTAATATAGTTTTTAATACTTTAGGAAGTTTAATTTATATATAAGTTCGTTTATTTTTTTAACTATTATAAATAGCCCTATTTATTAAGTTAACCATTTATAGGGTAATTTTTTAAATAAATTATATCTTTTATATAAGTATAGGTATACTTTATTACTTATTTAAAATTGGATAGGATTATGCTTAGAGTTATATTATATTTTTATAGTTACTATTATAAAGTTAATTATAGTTTTTGTATCCCTTTAGTATAGTTTTTAATAGAATTTAAAGTTAGAAGTTTGAATTAGCATTTTAAGTATTAATAGTATTCCTTTAAGCTTAAAACTTAGAATAACTTCGTTTGGAAAATGTTCGGTTATTATAAATTTAATATTATTAAAGTTATATTATAAAATTAGTATTATATTTAGCTATAGTACTATTAAGTTAGCCTTTATATAATAATATATAGCTATTTTAATATTTTAATTTCTTTTTTTATTAAATTTATCTATTTATAAATAATAATTTATAAATACCGTTAATTAAATTCTTATATAATATTATAAAGTTTATTAAAATTCTAATATAAACTTTATATCTTTATTTAAAATAATCTTTTAAAGTATATCTTAATTATAAAGTAATAATATTTTTACCAATACCTTTACCTATTACTTTACTATATAATATATATATTTAAGTATTAATAGGCATTTTTTATTAAATTTATATGTTACTATTATTATTACGTTAAAGGTATTAAAATTAAGCATTCTTTAAAACGAATCCTTTAATTTTACCTTTAAAAGTCTAACGATAAAGTTTATAGCTATTATATAAAAAGGTATAGGGAGCTTTTTAATAAGCTTTAGTTTACCTATAGGTTTCCTTTTATTTATTATTAAATTAATATATTTTAAATAATGTTTAATATATTTATATACCTATTATATAATATTATAAATTATAAAACTATTTAATTTATAAAACATTTATTTTAGCTTAAAATAATATTTATTATTATAAGCTATATATAGTAAATCTTATTAATAAAATATAAAAATATATAATTTCCGGAAGGTATTAAAATATATTAAATATAAAAATCTATTTATATTAAGTTTATATAGGAATAATATTATTAGTTATAGGATATATAGGATTATATTATAGGGTTGCTTTATTTTATTATATTATATAATAGCTTCTTTATATTACGCTTTTTTTATTAAGTTTATTTAATATTATAGCTTTTATAATATTTTGAAAAAATAGATGTTTTTTATATAACCTATTATAAATTGCCTTTTTTATATAGGGTTTAATGTTAATTCTATAAAGGTAATATAAACGAAATTATTAACGATATTTTCTAATATGCCTTTTTTTATATTGTTAGCAATTATATTATTAGTTAGGTTAAGCTTTATTAAAAGTTAGGAAAGGGTATTTAGCATTAAATTTATTTAGTTAAAAATATATTATATGTTAAAATTAAATTATAAAAGGGATATAAAAGCTATAATTAACTTTATATTAAGTTTAATAATATTTATTAATTATAAATTGGTTTATTGAATAATATTCTTAATTATATAATAATTAATTAAAATAATAATTAAAACGGTATATAATTATAATTAAACCTTAAAGTTATAATATATTTAAATTAAGCTTATAACCTTTAATTCTATTAATTAATATTGGTTTTTTATTTTAGTAAGAATTTTATTTAAAAATATAATTGGTTAGATAGAGTTTATAAAAAGGCTTTATTTATTTTATCTATTATTTAAATGAAAAACTATAATTTTTATATCCTATTTTTTAAATAAGTCCAATTTAATAAAGGTAAGGTATAAATGGTCCTAATATATTAAATAGGCTATTTATATTAATTAATCCTATAAGTATTAAAAAATTTCCTTTTTTTTCCTTAATTAATTTAAAAGCTATTTTTGTTATTTAATGTTTTTATACTATAATTATGCTTAAAATAGCTTTATTTATATATCCTTTTATTAATAGGGCAGTTTTTCTATCCTATAATAATTATAGTTTTTATTAATATTAAGGTATAAATTTCTTTAAAAAACTAATAAGCTTAATATATATTTTAAATATCAATAGTATTTAAGGTTGTTTTAATTTAATAATTGCTTTAACTTTATCTTAGGTTATAATAATATTAAAACTATTTACTTAGAACTTTAATAGGTAGATGTATAGATATATAATAAAGGACTTTTTTAGGTTAAAGTTTAAATTAAGATTGTTAAATAGGTTAAGGATAAGATTTAGGTCTTATAGGTATTTTTTTATAATATTGGAAAATATTATAACGTTATTAATATAAGCTATAGTATATTTGGTATAGGGGGCCAGTTTTTAGTTTATAAATCTTTATTTATATTTTGGACTATTTTAAAAACCTATAAGGGCTATGTTGGAAACTTTTAAGCCTTTAGGCGTTATAACTATTATTTTATTTTAATATAGGGGTTAAACTAATAGTTAATAAAAAAAACTAGTATAATTAACAATTATAATAAACGCTACCCCTTTTATTTTAGCTATAATAGCTTTTAATAGTAGTAAAAGGTATATATTAAAAATAATAACTTTATTAAAAGCTTTTAGGTTAATAATAGCCCTTTCTTTTTAAATACTATTAATTAATTTTTAAATTATAAATATTAAGCATTTAAATAATATAAGCTATTATATATATTCTATTTTTCCTTTATTATATATTTTATTAAAGGTATCGTTAATAATTTTATAATTTTTAGTATTTAAAGTATAAGGTTTAACTATTAATGCTATTTAATTTTATTAATTATTAATAAGGTTTATATATATTATTTTATTTTTATTTATTTTTATAATACCTTTTGCTTTTTAAATTTTATATTTAGTTAGGAACCTTTATAAATGTTTAATATAAATAGGGTTATATATATAAATATAAATACTATCCTTTATTTAGATATAGGGGATATCTTTAAAATATTAGGCGTTAAATGGGGATAGCTTCCATTTCCCTTTTTTTTTAAGGTAGGTAGGGTTATATATAGCTATTTATACGTTTTTAACCGTAGTATTATTTAACTTTAAGGCTGCCTATGCTTCTTTTATAAGGTTAAATTTATATAATATATAAAAGTAGGAATTATTATTATTTAATACATTTATACTTATTGCTATTATAGTAGTTATAAAGTTTACTTTAACCTATATTATAATAAATAAGCTATTAGCTTTATAATTATAAATAATACCTAATTTAGTTTTATAATAAATTTTAATTAATTTATTAATATTATTAATAAATAGGATAACTTTAACATTAGTAAATAATAGTATTATAACTATTAATTTATTTATATAGGGTTTAAAAATATAATCCTTATTAAATCCTTTTTAATTAATATTAAGAAGGTTTATATATTTTATAGGTATAAATGCTATAATATATAATAGGATAATTATTATAAATATTATTATTGCTTTATATTAAAATAGGTTACTTTTTTAAATAACTTTTATAAGGATTATTATATTTTTATAAAATATAATTATAATATTATATTATATATAATTAATTTAAATATTATATTTATTTAAAAAGTTTATACTTAAAAGTATATTTAGTTTTAAATTATTAAAAACCTATATTATTACTTTATATATACCTATTTTATTAATGCTATTAATTTACCTATAAAAGTATAAAGGTAATTTAATTTACTTCTTTAATATAAAGGAGCTGGTAATATTATATAGGGATAATATTTAATCGAATAAAAATTTTATTATAAGGTTTATATATTTTACCTATATTTTATTTATTATAACCGTTAAATATTTTATATTAAAGTATACGGTAGTTTTTATTAAGTTATTTTTAATTTAGGCTTTTATAAAAAAATATATATAAAATATAGGACCATTTTTATTTATATTAGGTAAAGCTATAGGTTTAATTAATATTATATTAAAGATATCATTAGTTATAAAAGCTTTTTTTATAGTAAAGTAGGATTGGAATAGGTTTATTTTATTTTTATTAAATAATTTAACTATATATTTTAAAGGTATACATTTATTAGTAATATAATATAAAAAGTATTTAATTTTACTTTTTAATTAAACGTTATAATAATAATAATATAAAGTAGTAAGGTTATTAATTATTAATAATATTATTAAGGCAGGGTTTAAAAAATAAAAAGATTGTTTAATATTAATGTAAAACTTTTTATTACCTTCCTTTTTAACTTCCTTTATTATAATATATTTTTATATAATAAATTTATACTTTTTGGAGTTTAAATCTATTTAATTAATAGTTAAGAAAACTTTATTTTTAATTTTGGAATATTTACTATAATAAAGTTTAACCTAATGCCGGAAGGTTTAACGTTAAGGGCGTTAGGCCCAATAAAAGTATTTACGGTTATTCCGGTTACCTTAACTATTTCGACTATAGTAATTATATCTATAATATCCTTTATTAAAGGTTTAACTTTTATAATTATATTTATTTTAAAAATTTATTTATATGCTATAGCCCCTTTAATAGTATTTAGATTAATAATTTAAATAATATTCCTTATAATATCCTTTTTACTTAATTTATATAGCTATATTGTTAATATTTTAATTAATAATTGTTAAATAAGCTTTAAATTATTTAAGCTATATTGGAGTTTTAATAATTTATAGGATTATAGAAAATTGCTTAGGTATAAAAGTTATTAGTTATCCTTTATATTTAAAAAGTTTAATTTAATATATTATTTATTTATTTTTTAAATAAATTAAAAATATATTTAATAATATAATTATATTAAGTTTAATATAAAGTTTTTAAAAGTTAAAGTATAATTAGTTTTAAATATAACCTTTAAATTAAGCTTTAATAATAAAGCTAAAGTTATAATAATATTTTATTATTTCTATTATTTAAATATAAATAAGGATATTATTTAATATTTTTTCTTTAATATATAGGTTATTTATAGCTTCCTTAAGGGTATTTATAGGGTTATACTTAAACTTTTCTTTAATTTTTTAAAAAATATAATTAAAATTAATACCTATTATTATTTTAATAATATTATTTAATATTTCTATATATTAAATTTAAATGTTTTTTTTAAATAATTAAGGGAAATTATTTTATAGGATTATTTTCTTTTTTATATCCTAAGTATACTATTGGATAAATGTTATAAATAGGTATATATTTTATTAATAAACATTATTAAAAAGGGTTATATATTTATTAATATTATAAAAAAGGGGTAAATTTAAGTTAAAGTACCCTACTATTTAAATCTTTTATATAAAGCTTATTATAATTACTATTTTAATAGTTAGGCTTAGGGTTGATTTAATTATATTAATGATGTTTTTTATTATTATTTTAACCATATTATCGTTAAGGATTGCTTTAATAGTTAGGGCTATTTCTGTAGCCTATTATATTATTATAGGATTTTTTAGGGTGTTCCGTTCTATAAGGTCCGTTATTTTATATCTTTTTTAGATAATAACCGGGAAGTTAGGTTGTAAATTTTAGTGCCGAGGTAGTATATAGAAGGTAAGCGGGGAATTTACTATTATATAAAGTAGTGGGCATAGGGTTTTATTTGGTTTATAAGGTTTAATTAAATTAATTAACTTATTTATATTAATTAGGATTGGGGATAAAGTTATAAAGCTAATAAATAGTAGGTTTAGGGTAATTGGGGTAGGTATAGGTATATTTTTTAATAATATTAAGGTAGCTATTCTTTTAGTAGCTAATAGTAATTTGGAATGATTAATTATTATAGTATTATTATAGATAGCTTTTATTAATAAGTATTTATTAGTAATTTATTTTAGTACCTTTTATAATATATCCTTTAATTAATAGGGGTTAAAAATCTATTTAATTAGGTAATTAAGGTGTTTAATATTTATTAATTGTTAAATATATTTTTCTAATATTAGGTTAATAATGTAAATATGGTTAATTATTTATTAATGGAAAGTAAAGACTTATTAAACGTTATCCTAGTTAAATTTTTATATTTATAATAATTGGGTACTTTTTTAGAAAAACAATATAATATAATAATATAAATAATAATCTTTAAAATAGTATAATAGGAAAGCTATAAGAAAAAATAGTTAATAGTTTATAAGATAATATTTATAAAAAAGTATTTTAAAAATAATAGGATAAAGAGGGAAAATTAAGTTAGGAATTTAAAGGATTTAGGAAAATATTTAAGTTACTGTTATTAACTAAAAAAGGAAGGTATATTAAATAATATAACGTAATATATAACGTAAATTATAACGATGGTAATTATTAACGTTTTAGGTATAGGTTTTTTAGCAGGAACCTTTTTTAAGTTATTTATTAGAAGGTAATATATAGTAAGGTATATAGTAAGGTAAATAAATGGATTAAGATATTGGGATTAATAATGTTATCCGATTGGTAATAGATTAGGGGGGGATAGAAGGGCTATCCGTTAGTTATTATTCCGGGTAATAATTGTTTAATACGGTAAATTGATATAGCTTTAAGGAAAAATATTAAAGGGGGCCGGTTAAAAGATAGGAAAACGGGGAGAAGATGTATAACCTTAGGAGTACGTTAAGGTTAAAAGGGATTTAATCTTTATAATCTTTTAAATTAGCAGATTAAGAATTAAAAGGATTTGAATTTTACTATTGGGCTAATATCCGTAAGGTAATAATTAAGTTTGTTAACTATTAAATAGTAGGCCTTTAATATAATATAAAACGTTAATATATTCCTTAAATCTATTTATAGGAAGCCTTTTTATAGAAGGGTTTCTATAGGATACTATTTAATAAATAACGTTTGTTAAATGTTGTTTGATTAATTAGTATATATAGGTACTTAAGTACCTAATGTTCCTTTTAATTAGCTCCTTCTGTTTTATTAAAGAAGGTATTTATATTAATAAATTACTAATTCTTCTTTAAGTAAGTTAAGTTGTTTTTATTAATACTTCCCTTCCTTTTTTTCTTTTTATATATTTTTATTAACCTTACCTATTAATACCTTTTTTCTTTATTATACCTTATATAATAATTTATAAATTTAATAGTTTACTATTTTTTTATACCTTATTAATTACCTTTTTTTATTATTTATTATAGCTATATTAGTTTTTCTTTTATATAGCTATACATTTTATATTAGTTTTTTTTTATATTAGTTTAAAGTAAATATATTTAATATAATAATAAATATACGTTTATAAATTTAAGCTATTTTTATTTATAATATAAGTAGTTAAATTGTAAAAATAAAATAAGTAGTAATGATTATTAAATATAATACTTTTAAAGTACTTTTACTATTAAATAAAACTTATTAATTTAATATTACTTTATATTATATTTATTTAAGGTATATATTTATATAACTTCTTTTAATTTATCCTTTAATCCTTTTAAACTATTATTATTTATATAGGGCTTAACATTTAACTAAATTATAATCTTTTAATATTTTGCTTTAATTAATTAAAGAAGATTTTAATTTTAAAACAAGTTATAGTATACCTTAATTAATTAAATTTATTTAATTTAGTTTAAATTAATTTATTAAAAGTATTAATTATTCTTTCTTTATATTAAATAGTAGGGCTACTTTTTTAAATTGCTAGTTATTTTATATATTTTATTCCTTTAACTTATATAATATTATTTTAGCTTATTTTTACCTTATTTATTTTAAATTTAAAAAGGTATAAATATTTAACTTTAATTCTTTATATTTAGTAAATTTATAAATAAATTAATTAATAAAGCTTTTAATTATATTTAAAAGCTAAAAAGCGGTAGCCTTTTATTAAGGAAATGTTTTTTAAAAGTCGTTTTATTATTTTACTTAGGTTTTTAATAATTAATATAAATAGATAATCCATTTCTTTTTATCCCTTTAATTTTAATAGCTTTATTAATATTTAACAATTTAGTTTTTTATATAGGTCCTTAAATATATAGCTATTTAAATTTTAAATAATATAGCTAAAGGTTAATATATATAGTAGATTATTTATTTTAACTTTTTTAATGTTTTATAACTTTTATATCCTAATTACCTTTAAAAATATATTATTACTTATAATAAAGGGCAATTAATACTACTTTATATTAAAGTTTGAAATAACGGTTTTATAGGTAAATACCTTTTATCCATTTTATTTTATCCTTTTTAAGCTTAAGCTTTTATTATTTAATAGTTAGGTTACCCAAATCTAATTCTTTATTGGGCGTATAAATGTTAATTCTTTAAATCTAATAGTATAAACTAATATAGGATGTAGCTATTTTTTAATTATTAATTATCTTTTACCTATAAGGGCGTTTATAGCCTTTATATTTATATAATAGGATAATTTAAATATAAATACTTTAATATTAACATTAAATATTATTATCTTTAACGTTTATATAGTTATTATAGGAAAATTAAAGATATAAATTTAAGAAATTCTTTAAAAAAGTATACCTTAAAGTATAGTTATTTTATATTTATAGTTAAAAACTTAATAGTTAAACCTTCTATACTTTTAATATTTTTTTAATTTTATTAAGTTTTTTTTTAAAATCTTTTTTTTTATAGGGTAAGGGATAATAGGGGATCCATTATTAGGTATAATAAGGGTATAAATGTTATTTATAAATAGCTATATTTTCTTAAGGAAGAAGGGAAGGGATATAATATATTTATTCTATTACCTTAATAATCTATTTATTAATATTATTAATTAATTATTATTAACTTTTATAAAACCTTCTTTTTTTTATATTATAATTAAAATTTTAATCCTTAATAATGCTATCTTTTCCCTAATTATTTCCTATTGCTTATTTCTTATTTTATTAATAGTATTTTGGTTTTTTTAACTATTAATTGGTTAATTAAAAAGTTTTACTTTTAACTATTTAATAGTCCATTTATTCTTTAAAGGGTTTAAAGGCTTTTAAAATCCAGCTTTATCTTTTATAAATAATTATAAGCTATTTAATATATATATGCTATTTTTTATATATTTATTTAATTCCTTTACCTTATACTTTTTATTTTTTACTTATATTATAATTAGGTATAAACCTTTTTATTTATAAAAAAGCTTTGCATTTTTTAACTTATCGTTATTTAATAGGGTATTAAATACTAAAATTAAATTATTAACCTTTAAAGCTTTTAATTATACTTTATATATATAATATTAATTAGCTTTCTTTATTATACGTTATTTTTTTTTAATAATAATTTATTATATTTTTATAATATCTTTTTCTTTTTAGGTATATTAATACATTTTATTAAAAAGTAGGTCAATATAGTCAATAAATCCGGTTTAATTAATTATTTATTAAATTAATATTACATTTTTAATTAAAAATATTAATAATTATTTATATATTATTTTATATAAGCTATAATTATAATATTTAATTACTGTTTTATTAGCTTATACTATTTTGTTTAGTATTTTTATTTAACCCTTTTTTATTTTATTAATAGCTTTTAAGAAACTATTAATAATTAGTTAATAACTACCTTTTATTAATCCTTAGCCCTAGGGGTAATATATTAGGCTAAATTAAATATAATAGCCTAGTGTTATAGGTAGGTTAAATCTTAAAGGTTAGGTATAATGTTATAAGTTTTTTCAATTTCCTAATAGGTATTTAATAAAACTAAAGCTTAAAGAAGGGAAGAATCTCCTTTAAAGCATATATAGGAAGGATATAGGATATATATAAAATATATATATTCCAAAGGCTTTAAAATACTATAATATAACAACTATTCCTTTTTCCTTAATTAGGTTATCCTTAACTTAATGTATAACTAATCTATTAATTAAATGTAAAATAAAAAGTCCAATTATATAAATATATAATATAAAATATTATAATAAACGTATTAATATAGTTTATTTATATAAAGCATTATTATAATAAAGGTATATAGGTATTAAACTTATATTTATATTATAAATTATATATGCTATATATTGCTTTTACGGTAGAATCTATATATATATTCCTCCTATTAATTATTTATTAACTTTTTTTTTCTTTTTTTCTTTTTTCTTTAACTGTTGCTAATTTTAAAAATTAATTTTAGCTAAAAACTATTATATTATTTTTATCTTTACCTTATTTTCCTTTCTTTTTTCCTTATATTTATATTATTATTATTATTATTATTTAAACTATACCTTTTAAAGGTAAAAAGGAAAAGGGTAAAGCTCTAGCCCTAAAAAGCAATTATATTATATATAATAATAAAAGTAAAGCGCTATTATTACTATTGCTATTTAAATACAATAAAGATATAAATAAAGAATGTATTAATAATAAAGCGTTTATATTATTACCGTTAATACTATTAGCTTCCCTAATATTATTAATATTGCTTATATTAAGTAGTAATAATAATAATAATAACTATAAAAAGGGTAGTTTAGGTTAAAGCTACGGTAGATTTGCTAGCCCTCCGCCTAATAATTATTTAAGCTATAAGGGTAATTTAAATATTAAAAGTAAAAACCTTTAAAAGAAATATAAATAATTTATAAGGATAAAAAATTAACATTATAAAAAGTATATTAACCCTATTACTTTAATTACCATTTCTGCTTTAATATTTGTTAAGACTTTTAATATCTAATTAGAACTATAGAAATTTCTTATACTTGTATTATACTGAAATAGATAACTGTAAGTATAAGATGTAACATTAGTTTTAGCGTTGCCTTAGGAGGAAGCTTAAGTATCGGCGATGTTGATCTATTAGTAAGGATAGGAAGAAATATAGTATGTGATTAAGACTGGGTTTTAAAGGTTACGGAGTTGAAATGGTAGTTAAAGTGATAGCTATATTACCTATATTAATATATTATAATTATATTAAATATATTAAATATATATATTAGTTTAATTTTAATTTTTTATTTAAATTTAATTATTTATTTAATAAATTTAGCTTTATTAATTATTATAAATATATTAAAGTATATTAAATATATAAATTTATTAATATTTTTATACCTATATTATATATAAATTATTATTTATTTAAATTTAACTTTTACCTATAGTAACTTTTAAAATTATTTACCTTATTAAATTCCTTAAATGGAATTAATAGGCGTTTATACTTAAAATAACTATTAATAACGTTTAAGCTATAAATAATAATAAAATGGAATTCTAATTTAGCTTATTTAAATTTTATATTAATATTATAATTATTTAATATTGCTTTATTAAATTATATTTATACCTTTTTTTAATTTATTAAAATTATTTTAATATAATTAATAATTAAACTAATAAAAAGGTATAAAGCTATTTTATACCTATTTTAAATTTATTATATATTATAATAATATTATATTTATATTTAAATAAAAGTATTTTTTTTAATTATAATTATATTATTATTAAGTAATACTTTATTACCTATAGTATAATTATACTTATTTTAACTAATGCTATAAATAACTTTACTTTATACTTTTTTTATATATATTTTTAATATAAATAAAATATAATTTAACGTTAAAATTACTTTTGTATAATTTTTCTATATATATATTTATAAAATCCTAATTTAATTATATAGTATACCTTTATTCTATTATTTATAGCAAAAGTAAAAACTTTTATAATTAAATAATATAATAATGCCTAATAGAGCAATATTTATAATTAAATAAAGCTTTATAATATTATTAACTTTAATAATTATTAAATTTAACCCTATTTTATATATAATTTAATAATAAAGTATAGTAGTTTTTTAACTTTAAAGGTAAAGGTTTAATTCCTTTTATATTAAAATAATTAGTTTTATTTTTCTATAATTAATTAAGGATTTTTAAAATCCTATTAGGCTTATTTTATATCCTATATTAATAGTATTAAATATAGTTTTAATTTATACCTAATTTATTATTTTTAATTTTCTTCTTTTATTTTTAACTTTAACGTTTTTTAAAATCTTTAATTACTTTTAATATTAAAATATTAAATTATAATATTTATTAATTATATTTTAAAGGCCAACCTTTCTATTTAACTTTATAATATTAATTATTATTATATATTATTTTATTTATTATATTTTTAACCTTTTACTTTTTTAAATCATCTTTAAGGTTTAATATAGGTATATTATATTTATATTTAATAATTTAAAGTTTAATTAATTAAATTGGAAAAATAAAGTAAAGATAAATATATTATAATAGGAAATTAATATAATATACCTATAAATTAACTTTATTTATAATTTTAAAAGGTCCTATATATTTAAATATTAACTTTTTATAATAAAACCTTATATTTTTTATTAATAATATAATTAAATTTTTAACCTTAAAGGTTATTAGTTTATATTTATTATTATAATATTCTATATATTATTTTAATATAATTTATTATTGCTTTATTATTTTATTTTAAATTATTTTTAATTTATTAAATTATCCTTATATAGCTAAAACTTCTTTTAATATAAAGTTATCCTTAATAAATAATTTAAATTTAAAGATATAGCTATATAAAGCTTTAAAAGGTAACTTTTTAATTATTAAATTAACTATTAAATTTATAATAAAAAAGGCTTATAAAAAAAGTTAATGTTAATTAATTTATTCTTTATTAATAAAATATTATAAATAACCTTTAATTATTTAATTTATTTATTTTATTTAACTATTAATTTTAAAGTAAAATATAATTAAAAGGTATTATTTTATTTTAAAGTAGTAATAAAAGTTAAATTAAAATTAGTTTATAAAAATAATACCTTTATTTAAAATTATACCCTATAGGCTATTATATAAGCATTTAATTTTATTATAAAAAAGGATAGCTAATTCTATTAAAATAATAATAATATTAATTAAAAATAAATAACGCATCTCCCACTTGACCTGGCCACCCAATTGACCTGGCTACCCTAATAACCTATATAAAAGTCCAATGTTTTAATTTATAATAACTTAACCAATATTAGCCTTACAATTTAATAATTAGTACTATTAGATCTATTATTTAATAAGGAATCTAGCGGTATTTTTCACTATTTTTTATAAAATTTATTAAGCGAGATATTAAGCAATACGTTAAAAGGGCGCTAGACAAGGATTATTTTAGCGCTTACTTTAACGTATTGGTTAATAACTCCACGAATATAGATCGTATAAACTGATGGAGGATACCGTTAAATAGCTCTCTCTATTACGAATCTAATGATATATTTTATTATTTTATAGGGCCAATATCCGTAGAGTTATTGAATTATCACGTGATTAGCGCACCGACGTTTTTTGTATGGGCTGGGGGGGTGGCCAGGTCAAGTGGGAGATGCGTTATATAAGCTCAATAAATTTATTAATAATAATTAATATAAAGTTAATTAGTTTTCCTTTATAAAAGGTTTTAAATAAACTTATAATAAAATTTAGGGTTGGTAATTAGTATTACTACACTATATATGTAGTAATTCATTATTATTTAATTTTAAAATTCAAGTTTTAATTTTTTTAAAAAGTTTTTAAAGATTTAAATATATAATTAAAATAGCTTTTCAATTTATTAAGTCTTTAGTTTTACTACTTATATTTAATTTTATATAATAAAAAATATAGGTATAGTAATAAAGTATAGTAAAAAAATACTATACTTTATTACTATACCTATATTTTCTTTTATATTAAATTAATTATAAATATTAAAATTATTTAATTAATAAAATTAAATAATAAATGTTAAATATATATTTAAATCCTTAAAACTATTTAAAAAATATTAAAACCTAATTTTTTATATTTAATAATAGTGAATTACTATAGGTATAGTATAGTAATACTAATTGCTAACCCTAATAAAATTTATAAAGAGTTTTTATATAAGTTAATTAAAAATTAACGCATCTCCCACTTGACCTGGCCACCCAATTGACCTGGCCACCCCCCTAGCCCATACAAGAAACGTCGGTACGCTAATCACGTGATAATTTAATAACTTCACGAATATTAGTCGTATAAAATAATAAAATATACCATTGGATTTGTATTAAAAAGAGCTATTCAACGGTGCCCTCCACTAAATTTTACAATTTATATTCGCGGAGTTATTAAGCAATACGCTAAAGTAAGCGCTAAAATAATTCTTGCTTAGCGCCCCTTTAGCGTATTGCTTAATATCTCGCTTAATAAATTTTGCAAAAAATAGTAAAAAATACCGTTGGATTCCCCTTCAACTAATGGATTTAACGGTATTAATTATTAAATCGTACGATTAATATTCGTAAAGTTATTAAAGATTGAAATAATAGGGTTTTATATAGGTTATTGGGGTGGCCAGGTTAAGTGGAAGATACGTTAGTAAAATATTTAATTTATTATATTTTTAATAATATTTTACCTTTATCCTAAGGTAAATTATATAGGATTTTATATACTTTTAAACATTATTTCATATATCTTTCTAAAAGAATTTATAATATAGGAGTTTTAAAGTATAAATTTAATTAAAGTAATTAATAATAGTTTAATTATAATATAATTTAATAAGTTAAAAATGGAAGGACTTTTTAAAGGGAATATAAACCCTTTTTTTATAATAAATTAGATCTTTTTTTATTAATTATTAAAGGTTTATAGCCTTTTTAGCTTTAAATTAATATAAAATTACTTAATATTTAGGATTTCTTTATTAAATCTTTAGGATTAAATTATTTAAATCTTTAAATAGCTTTAAGTTTTTACTTTTTTTAATATTTATAACTATTTATATTTATTTATATATAACTATTTATATAAAAATAATTTATTTAATAGGTATATATATAATATATAGCTTATTAATTAATACTTTAAAGTATAAATTAAAGACTTTAAATTATTATATTATAATAATCTTTCTTTTTAATATAGAAAGGATATTTATATTAATAAGTAAAATACCTATAAAATTAAAGTAGTATAAAGGTAAATTAGCTTTATTTTTCTTACCTACCTTATATTTAATAATAAAATTAAAAGAAATGAAATATATATATTAATAAGCTTACCTTTTATTTAACTTTAAAATTTTTATAAATATTTAAAGATTATTATAATTAATTAATACTTTAATTAATAAGTAGCCTTTTTAAAAGTAATATTATTAATGCTTAAAGCAATTTATTATTATAAATATTTCTTAATTAGGAATATTATATTATATTTCCTATTTAGAAAACTTATAGGAATAAAATATAATTAATTTAAATATACTTTAATTATTTTATTAAAATAGGTTACCTATAAATACTACTTTAAAGGAATTAATCTTTAATAATATTTACTTTTTAAGGTTAAAATATATAAAAAAAATAGCCTCCTTAAATATAGCTTAAAGATCTTTAAATACCTTTATTATAATTATATTTAATAAAATTTAACCCTTTTTTATCTTAAATGTACCTTTTAGGGTTGGTAATTTAGTCACTTAGTCTTAGTCTTAGTTATGAGTGACTAAATTAGTCTTAGTCTTAGTTACTGGTTTGAGTGACTAAATTAGTCTTAGTTAAGGCTCTGAGTGACTAATTTAGTCAAGTTGTATGTGATTAGTCTTAGTCAGAGTGAGTGACTAAATTAGTCATTTAGTCAAACTAAAGTTTTAGTCAAGGCTTTTAAAAATCCAATATAAGTCCGTATTTGAAGTTCGATATACTATAATAACCGCCTTTTTAAGTAGTATTTTAACCTTTAAACAGAAAAAAAAAAGATTAAAAATTCAATTTTTTATGACCTATTTAAGGCAATTAGTTATGAGTGACTAAATTTAGTCTTAGTCACGGTTGTGAGTGACTAATTTAGTCTTAGTCAAGGCTGTGAGTGACTAAAGACTAATTTAGTCACTCATTTAGTCACTTTAGTCTGACTAATTACTAACCCTGGTACCTTTTTTTAAATAATATATTAATAATAATATAATTTAAAAAAACCTATTTATAAAACAATAATAAAAGTTATAAAACCTTAAAAATTATTATAATTCTTTATAGAAATTTAAGATAAGCTATTAATTAATTATATTAATCCTTAAAAAATCTATTTTAATAGTTTAATTAAAAATAATATAGCTTAAAAATTTAATCTTTTTTTAATAAAATTAATATTTAAAAGGTAATAAAAATGTTTAATAAACCTATAGGTATAATTAGAAATTTATAGTAGCTATAATAAATATAAAAGGTTATTTTTTATTTATCTCCTTTTTAAATATAAATATAATAATAGATATCCTTTAAGTTAACTTTAATAAATATTTTTATTTAAAAGATTTTATTTAATAACTTTAAAATAAAAGATAAAGTATAATAATTTTTATATAAAATATAATTAAATCCTTTATAATTTATATATAAATATAAACTTTTATCTTTTTTAAGAATAAAAAGGATAAATATTCCGGTTAAACTAATTAATTTTTTAATTTTTTTAACTTTTAACATTTTATCTAACTACTTTTATAGCTCTTTAAATTTATTTTATATTAAAGAATATATAAAATAATAGGAAATTATAGCTTTTTTTTTAAATTTAATAGTTAAATTACCTTTTTTTAAATAAAAAAATATATTAGCTTTATTTATATTAAAGAAATTAATAAGGTTATAAAACTTATATAAAATATTATTAAATCCTATATAAAATATATATAATTTTAATTCTTTTAATTAAATTAATTTTAACAATTAAATAATTGCTTAATAATATAATTCATTTTTATAAACTTTTATAAATTAATATAAGGTAAATATTTTAAAGTAGTAAGCTTTAAATCTAAAAAACTAATAATTTATACCTAAATCTAATATAATTCCTTAATCCTTTAAAATCATTTAAAATAATAAAATAGGGCTGCCTTTTAAATAATAATTATAGTTAATAGCTATAACGCATCTCCCACTTGACCTGGCCACCTAATTGACCTGGCCACCCCAATAACCTATATAAAACCCCATTATTTCAATCTTTAATAACTTTATGAATATTAATCGTACAATTTAATAATTAGTACCTTTAAATCCGTTAGTTAAAGAGGAATCCAGAGGTCTTTTTTACTATTTGTTACGAAATTTATTAAGCGAGATATTAAGCAATACGCTAAAGTGGCGCTAAGTAAGGGTTATTTTAACGCTTACTTTAGCGTATTGCTTAATAACTCCGCGAATATAAATCGTAGGATTTAGTGGAGGGTACCGTTAAATAGCTCTCTTTATTACGAATCTAATGGTATATTTTACTCTTTTATAGGGCTAATATTCGTAAAGTTATTAAATTATCACGTGATTAGCGCACCGACGTTTCTTGTATGGGCTGGGGGGGTGGCCAGCTCAATTGGGTGGCCAGGTCAAGTGGGAGATGCGTTATATATATATTTAAACTTATAAATAATACTATAATTATTAATTAATTTATAAATAACCTAATAGGCCCTATATAATGGAAAACTATTACCTATAGTATATTATATTAAAGGGGTTTAAAAAGGAGCCTTTTTTAACTTATAATAAAATATAAAAGTAAAGTTAATATAATTATATTTAATATAAAAATCTAGGTTAATATAAATTTATAAAGGTAGTTTTTTTAAGTTAAATATATAAATTATATAAAGGGTATAAAAATAATATATAATAGATATATAAAGGGGTAAATTTAACCTAATACCTATTATTAATTTAAAAGGTATTAAGCTTTTAGTCCATTTTTTAATTATTTATTATATTTTAAAGGATTATAGCATTTTAATAAAAGGGAAGTATAAAAATAATATAATAATTATTATTTATTTTTAACCTTATTCCGCTTTTTATTTATTTAAACTTTTTAAATAATTTATTTTTATATTATATAACTTATATAATTAAGGTTTTAATTTTATTTAGGTTAAATGTAGTTTAAGGTAATATAGTTTAATTAATTATAATTAAAATAAACTACTTCTTTATAGTTTCTTTAATTTGGTCCATTTTTATTATTACTTTATAAATAATTTAAAAAAGCTTTAAAAGGGGGTTAACTTTTTAAAATAAAGTTATTAAATTAATAATTTTCCTAATAATTAAAACCTTAAAAGCATTAATAATAACTATTACTATTATTTCTTTAATAGCTATAACTATTATTATTACTTTAATAATTATTACTATTATTATTACCTTTATAACTATTAATATAATTATAATTAAAGCTACTATTATAGCTATTATTATTATATCCTTTATATTTATTTTTATAATTATTATTATTAATAGTTTAACTATTACTTTAACCTTAGCTTATATTTATAGGTGGTTTACTATTAATTTAAATATTTTTTAATTTAAGCCTTTTTCTTTTACAATCAGCCCATTAATCCTTACTTATTAATTCCTAGCGTTATTATACTACGTTAACCATTTTAGTCCTAATCTTTAATAAAGTATTATAGAAATTTATTAACTCCTTTTATAAGGGTCCATTTAATTTTTAATAATATAATAAAGCTCTTTTACCCTTATTTTATTTTAAGTTTTAACTTTTAATATTAGTTAAATATTAGTTAAAAAGTCTTAAGTTTTAATTAATATATTATATAGCCCTTTTAAATTATATATTAATATTAACCTATAGGAAGAATAATTAATATAGTAAAGTTTTAATTTAATTTAGGAATATATTTTAATTAAACTTTATTTACTTTTTTTTTATATATTTAAACCTTCTTTTTATAATTTTTATTTATTTTACTATATATATAAAGAATTTTAAAGGTATTAGTTTTAAACTTATAATTAGCCCTATAAAATATAGTTTTTAATTCTTTTACCTATTTTAACTATTTTAAATAAATAAACTTTATATTAAGGGGGTTATAATTAAACTTAAAAAGCTAATTTAAATTAACTTCCTTAAAAAAATAATATTTATAATAATATATATAATTTAAATATAATTAATATTTATAACTATTTTAATTATACTTTATATTAAAGCTAAATAATAAAGGGTTATTATTATTAGGATTACTCTTTCTTTAATCCTAATAGCGTTATTAATTATTAAGGGTTTATAAATTATTAAGGTTAAAGTAATACCTTAATTTATTTAAATTTAATATTTTTAAATTCTTTCCTCTTTTATTTAAATATAATTTGGAAGGGGTATAGGTTACCCTTAAACTTTAAATAACCTTTTTTCCCTTAAAAAGTTATTTCTTTAATTTTATAATTTTAATTAAAAGTTAAACGTTTATTTATTATAATAATTAAGTATTAGCTTCGTTTATTAAATTAGGGTTATTAGGAGATTTTAATAGCTAATTTTAAGTTTATTATTCTTTCGGAAATAAATTATACTAGCTTTATCCTTAAACTATTATTAAAAACTTTCCTTAATTTAAATTTTTTAAAAAAGCGCTAGCTTTAATTATTTATTTATATATAAGTATATCGTAATTAACAACGTTATAGGTAACCTTAAGGGGAAGCTTTAAAATTGTTATAGGTAGGTTAAATCTTAAAGGTTAGGTATAATATTATAAATCTCTTCAATTTCCTAATAGGTATTTAATAAGACTAAAGCTTAAAGAAGGGAAAAATCTCCTTCGAAGCGTATACGGAAAGGGTATAGGATATATATAAAATATATATACTTTAAGGGCCTTAGGATATTATAGTATAACACCTAGGTTTTCTATTGCTTTTATTACCTTTTTTTTATTTTTAAAACTATTATTGTATTTGATTTTTAATAGTTATCTATATTAAAAAATAATTTATTTCCTAATAAAGGCTTTAATTTGCTATAAATTAATAGTTTTAAAAGATATAGCCTTTAAGTATATATTTATTTTATAGTATACTTTAATAATAGCTTTATATATATTATTATTAAATATATATTAAACATTTAATACCTAACTTATAAAAATATTTTTTATTTTATTATATTTATATTTTTCTTTAAATTAGTTAAATTATACTTTTTAATAAGGTATATAGCTTTTTAAAGTATTATAAATGTATTTATATATATTTTTTTAATAGTATTGGATGGAAATTTAATAGTATATTACGTTTCTTTAATAATGTTTAAAGTATTTATAGTAGTTTTATAATAAACGCTTTTAATTAATTGGATTATTAATATATTATTAAATTTAAAATAATTTAATAGCTTTTTTTTATAAGCTTTTTTTATAAATAAAGAAATTAAATATATAGTTTTAATAAGATATTTTTTACTTTATAATTTATAGGTGCTTTAATAGTATCCCTATAATAAGGTATTTTATAAAGTTTTAGGAATTTAATAACTATTTGTTTTTAAGCTTTAATAGTTTTATCTTTTAAATCGGTAATAAGTTAATTATTATTATAAAAAGTTAGAAATTAATAAAATCCTTTATATTATTTTCCTATTAATTATTTAATTTGTTTAATAGTCCTTTAAGCTTTTTAAAAAGTTTATTAATAGCTATATATTTTTTCCTTAAAATATAGTATAGTTTAAAGTTAAACATTTTAATATATATGACCTATTTAATAAAGAGGGCTTTTAGTAGTATTAAGAACTTATTATTAAGTTAGGCGATTAGGACTTTTATATTTGTTTTAAGGTAGAATTTAACGCTATATAAGTAATTTTAAAGGTGCTGAAACGATTTAATAACCTTTAAATATTCTTTTTTAATAGTATTGTAAGTTAGTTTTCCTCCTTATGATATTTTTAATTTATATTTTATAGGTTTTTGTTTTTTATATACTTTTTAATAAAGGATACATTTTTAACCTTTTTTTAAAGCATTTACTTTAAGCTATATTTTACTTTCTTTATAGTTTAGGGTAATTAAATATAGTGTATTTATAATTATTATTTATAAGGTTTTTATTATTATTTATTAATTAATCTTTTAAATAAACTTTACATTCCAGCGTAGTAATTATATAAAGGGTAATGTAATAGTAGTATAATTTTAAACCTATGCCCTATAATAGGGTTGGTAATTTAATCACTTAGTCTTAATCTTAGTTATAAGTGACTAAATTAGTCTTAGTTTTAGTTATGGATTTAAGTGATTAATTTAATTAAAAATTATTAAAGTAAATAATTAAATTAGTCTTAATCACTTAAATGAATGACTAATTTAATCTTAGTCACTTAAGTGAGTGATTAATTTAGTTTGATTAAAACTTTAATCTGATTAAAGTGATTAAAGTGATTAATTTAGTCTGACTAAGAGTGATTAAAAGTTTAATTCTAGTTTTTTTAAAAAATATTTTATTATATATTATATTATATTTTATATATTAAAATAATAAATATAATTAATAGTTTATTATTATATAAAAACTATTTATATAATAGTTTTATTTTTTACTTAATATTTAATTTTATAATATATTAATTTTACGATTTTTAATAAAACGTTTATAATATATTAATTTTACGATTTTTAATAAAACGTTTATAATAAAGTATATTACTTTATTAAATATTATAATTTAATTTATATATTATATTATATTTTTAATATTAAAATAATAAGTATAATTTATAGTTTATTATTATATAAAAACTATTTATATAATACTTTTATTTTTTATTTAATATTTAATTTTATAATATATTAATTTTAAGATTTCCAATAAAACATTTATAATAAAATATATTACTTTATTAAATATTATATTCTATTTTATATATTATATTATATTTTTAATATTAATATAATAAATATAATTAATAGTTTATTATTATATAAATATTATTTATATAATACTTTTATTTTCTATTTAATATTTAATTTTATAATATATTAATTTTAAGATTTTTAATAAAACGTTTATAATAAAATATCTTACTTTTCCCTCCTTTTCCTTTTCTTTATATATATAAATTAATAGTTTTTAAAATATAATAATATTAATATAAATTATATTAAATATTTATATTTAATTTTTTTATACTTTTATTACTTTTAAGTTAAAAGTTTTAACTTTTTTTTAACTTTATATAATTTTAATATTTTACCTTAACCTTTAACCTTTATAACCTATTTTTCTGCTTTATCTACTTTATCTTCCTCCTATTATTTTATTCGTTAGTTTTCCGTATATTATTATTATAAAATATAGTTTTTTTTAATTTTCCAACTTTTTAATAAGGTTAATTGTTTAACTGTTTTTAGTAAAATTCTATTCCAATTTTAAATAATAATATTATTCGAAATTAAAAAGGTTTATTTAATAAAAGTAAAAGTAATAGGAATAGTTAAATAATGCTTAGCTAAAATATTTAATGTTAGAAAATATAAAGCATTTGCTTTTTATTATAATAAAATATTAATTTATTTAATTTAATTAGTTTAATATTAATTAATAAATAATAAATAAACTTATATTTCTTAAACTTTTTCCTTTATTTATATAATTATTTAATTTAATAGTTAATAAATTATTTATTATATAAATATTATTGTTATATTTAAAATTTATATTATTATTTTTATTAAAGATAACGCATCTCCCACTTGACCTGGCCACCCAATTGACCTAGCCACCCTAATAATCTATATAAAACCCTATTATTTCAATCTTTAATAAGTTTACAAATACTGGTTGTACGATTTAATAATTAGTACCTTTAAATCCGGTATTAAAAGGGGAATCCAATGGTTTTTTTTACTATTTTTTACAAAATTTATTAAGCGAGATATTAAGGAATACGCTAAAGGGGCGCTAAGCAAGGATTAATTTAACGCTTACTTTAGCGTATTGCTTAATAACTCCGCGAATATAGGTTGTATAAACCAATGGAGAGTACCGTTAAATAGCTCTCTTTATTACGGATCTAATGGTATATTTTATTATTTTATACGATTAGTATTCGTAGAGTTATTAAATTATCACGTGATTAGCGCACCGACAATTTTTATATGGGCTAGGGGGGTGGCCAGGTCAATTGGGTGGCCAGGTCAAGTGGGAGATGCGTTATTAATATTTTAATTATTATTATTGTCTTTTTTATTTTTTAACCTATTTTAAATTAATATTATAAAGTATTTTAATAAATATTAATTATTTACTTTATATATTTTTAATTTAATAAATTAATAATGTTATTTTTAATATTATTATAATGAAATAATAAACTATTAGGTTAGATTTAAAACTAACCTAAATAAAAGACTTTGGTAATTTTTAATATTATTTAAATTAAACTTTTAAAAGAAATAATTATTTAATTTTAAAGAACTTTTTTATATAATTTAAATAAAACCTTTTAATATAAGTTTTTAAATATAGTATATTTAATAATTATTAATAAAAAGAGTAGTTATATTTAACTTATTAATTTATAGCTATTTTAAATTTTTAAAATATATTTTTAAATTAAAATATTTAAATTTTTTTAAATTTAATAAATATATAATAGCCCTTTTTAAACTATTATATAATATTCCCCTTATAAAATAATAATAGCCTTTATAAAGACTTTAAATATTTATTTAAGTTAAATTAATATTTATTAATTTAAAGGTATTAGAAATATGTTTTTAAATTTAATATAGGCTATATTTCGCTTTATATAAATTAAAGCTTCCTTTAATTTAAAGAATACTTTAATTATTTTATATATTAAATTTTAACGTATAAATGAATTTATTAATATATTAATTAATTAAATAATAAAGTAAATATTAAATAAAAAAAACTAACCTATTGGAATAATTGTTGTTTTATATATAGTAGGTAAATTTTAGTTTTTTTTACTTTAAAAAATCCCTTATTTAAATATTTTTCGAATATTTATAATATATTTTATTATACCTACAATTCGTTAAATTTGGGTTATTAAATTTTTCTTATTTAAATTTAAACCATTTGTTTTTTTTAAAGTAAAATAATTCGTTATTAATATAATCTAAAATAAAATTATTAATTTCTTTATTTAAAATATAATTATTTAAAATATTTTAAACGATTATATTTATTATATAAAAAATATAACGAATATTCTTTATAAAATTATTTTTAATTCTTTTAAAATAATAATTTTAAAATAATTTTATAAATTAATTATTATTTACTATATTATTTTTAATAATATTAAATAATAATTAATAAATTATTTAAATTTAATAATAAATAAAACTTATTTAAAGATATTCTTTAATTTTATATTTAAATATAATTTAAGTATTTTTTAAAATTTAATATAAATATAAATACCTATATAATTAAATATTAAATCTTTAAAACTAATTAATTTATAAATTAAATTAAATTTAAAATCGATAAAATAAATAATAATTTTAATAAATAGAGTATTTAATTTATAAAAAGACTAAATATTAAAAATAATTAAAAAGGTTTTATAATTATTAATATATAATATTAATTTAAAATTAAAAATATTTAAAGCGTTTTTAAAGTTAAATTCTAATATATTTTTAATTTTATACTAATTAATAATTAATAATTTACTATTATATTAATTAATAAAGAATAATAAATAATAAATAAAAGAAAAAATATAATATTAAAAGATTATAATATAATAATAAATCTTTAAACAATTTAAAATTTAAAATATTAAAAGTTAAATTATTTTTAATAATAAAGCTTAATATTTTTAAAAAGCTATTTCTTTTATAAATTAATCTTTTAAAATTATATTATTTTAAGTTCGTTTTTAGCTTTATAAATTAAAAAATATAAATATAATTAAAAAATTAGTTCTTAATTTACTTTTTAATTAAATATAAATTAATTAATATTTTTAAATAAAAGAATTAAATAATATACTTTGTTTTTTTTTAAACTTTTTTAATTATATATTATAAATAATAATAAGGTATTATTTTTTATAATAATAAATTAAATTAAAAGATTAAAATCCTTTAACTTTAATTATAATTTTAAAAGGGTACCTATAAATAATAAGTTAAATAAATATTATTTATAATATAATGCATTTTTTACTTAACCTAGCTATCCAATTAACTTAACTACATTTTTAACCTTTATATACGTATTTAAAAATATCTTAATAACTATTTATATAATTAACTTAAACTAATTTAAATTTAAGCTATTAGATATTTTTATAATATTTTTATTAGTTTATATATTATAGTTAGGTTTATTATAAGCCCTATAATATTAAATATAAATCTCCTTTTTCTTTATATAACAATTACTTTAATATATAATACAATTTTTTGCTTTAAAAATATCCTATACCTTTATTTAATCCTTAACAAGGTTAGCAATTTAATCACTTAGTCTTAGTCTTAATCATGAGTGATTAAATTAGTCTTAGTCTTAGTTATGAGTGACTAAATTAGTCTTAGTCTTAGTTATAGGTTTGAGTGACTAAATTAGTCTTAGTCAAGGCTGTGAGTGACTAATTTAGTTAAGTTGTATGTGATTAGTCTTAGTCAGAGTGAGTGACTAAATTAGTCATTTAGTCAGACTAAAGTTTTAGTCAAGGCTTTTAAAAATCCAATATAAGTCTGTATTTAAGGTTTAATATACTATAATAACCGCCTTTTTAAGTAGTATTTTAATCTTTAAACAGAAAAAAAAAGGTTAAAAATTCAATTTTGTATGACCTATTTAAGGCAATTAGTCATGAGTGACTAAGTTTAGTCTTAGTCACGGCTGTGAGTGACTAATTTAGTCTTAGTTAAGGCTGTGAGTGATTAAAGATTAATTTAGTCACTCATTTAATCACTTTAATCTGACTAATTACCAACCCTGATCCTTAATATCTTTAATAGTAAAAGATCCTTTATTTTATAATTTAATTCTTTTTATATAATAACGTTTATTAAACTTATAATTTATTTTATAAAAGTTTTTAACCTTTCTTTTTAATAATATAAAACAATATATAATATTAATTATATTATATATAATTTAACCTAACCCTTTAATAATAAATATAAAAAAGCTATTTTAATATTATATAATCCTTTATTTAATATATTTAAAAAAGGAATTAACTTTAATTAAATTATTTAAAGTTGTAATTATATAAGGATTAAATAATATTGGGGATAAAGGGTTAATTTAAAATATAATTAAATAATTTAATTAATTAATAATATAATTTAAATTATATAATATTAAATTTACTTTTTTAAATCCCTTTTATATATTATTTAAAATAATTGCTTTATTAAATATATAAAAAAATATAATTATAAAATCTTCCTTTTAAATATAAATAATATATATCTATATAAAGCTTTTAATTTAATTTTTATATAACTATTTTAAAGGGTTAAATACTTTAATATTAAATAGTTAAAAGTAATAAAAGAAATAAAAAAGTATATAAAGGGTAATAATATTATTTTCTTTATAATATAATTCGAATTTATATAAATAATAGCTTTTATAGCTATTAAAAAGGAAAAAGTAATAATATCCTTTTATATAAAGCTTTATATATTTATTAAAATATTTAATTTAATTTATAATTTATTTATTTATTGTTTAACTATTTTTTATAATTATAATCTTTTAATTATTTAATATATTATTATTTTTATATTAAGGTATAAAGTAGTTTTTCCCTATTAAAATAATATATAATAAAATAATTTAACTATATAATAAAATTATTTAAATAATTATAAACCATTTTAAATTATTTAGTTAAATAGCTTATAGTTTTTATTTATATTTAGCTAAAGTTATAACTATTTTAAATATAATTTTACTTATTATAAACCTAGTTTTATTAAAATTATAAATATTTTTTTTTAAATATTATTTTTATTTATTGTTTTTTATATAAGGATAAATTAAATATAATATTTAATTAAATTTTTATTTAATACCTATTAATAATTAATTTTTTAATTAAAATATATTTAAATATTTAAAGTTTATTATATAAAGTTTAATATTTAATTTTTTTTAATTAACTTTTAACCCTATAATATTATTAATTAATTAGCTATATTTTTTATATAACTATATAAAGGTGGAAATAATTTTGCTATAAAATTAAAGATATATTATATAATCGATTTTTTTTCGTCCGGAGTTAATTAAGCTTTTAAAGGTAATATTTCGCTTATTAGTTTAAAACCTTTCGTTTAAAGGGTAAATATTATATAAGGAACATTATAAATAATAGTAATATATTAGATAGATAATTTTAAGTTTCGTTTAATAGCTTAAAATATAAGCTATAGGTTGCTTTTTTTATAAAGGGTTTCTATAATTGTTAGTAAAGAAATAAGTGATTTTTTTTTTTTATATATACGAAGGTTAAAAATGTGGCCAGGTTAATTGGGTGGCCAGGTCAAGTAGGAGATACATTATAATAATATTTTATTTTTTATTCGATAGTTATATTAATAGATGAAAGGCTTTATATAAATAAACCTTTATTAAAAGTATAAATTTTAAATAAAGTAAATAGTAATAAATAAAATTTAGGTTAATTTTTGATATTAGTTATAAAGTTAGTTTTTTAAAAGTAGTTAGCTTTTTAAAAGTAGTTAAGCCTTTAAAAATAATAATATCTTTTAAATCAAAATAATTGCTATTAAAAACATTAGAAGAAATAGCTATTTTATAAATATTTTATTAAAAAATAAATATAAAAGGAATAAAAAAAGAATAAAAGTAAAAGAATAAATAAATATATATATTATTTTATTAAAAAATAATAATAATATTAAATAATAATATATAAAAATAAATAAAAAGGAAATATTAATAGGAAAATAAAGTTCTTTTATAAAAAATAAAGATTATTAATTAATAATTAATTATAAAACAATTTAACTTTAAAACCTACTTTAAAATTGGATTTAAAGGGTTAAATACTATTTAAATAAGTATTATTTTAAAATCTAAAATAATTTAGGTTTAAAATCTACTTTAAAATTAAATCCAAAGGGTTAAATAATATTTAAATAAATGTTGTTTTATATTTTAAAATAATTTAGGTTTAAAATCTACCCTAAAACTAAATCCGAAGGGTTAAATATTATTTTAAATAAATGTTGTTTTATATATATTATTAATTTAAAGTTAATATATACCTAAGTTCCTTTTACTTTAGTTTATAAATATATTATACTTCTATTACCCTTTAGTTTATTTTTTATCTATATATTTAATATTTAGTTATTTATTATTATTCCTTTTATTTATTATTTATTATTATTTATTTTATCACTTTAAAGGTTTATATTAATTTAATATTATTAAAATGATAATTTTATTTTAATATAAATATTTTAATATTATAACTTTACAAATTTATAACTTTATAACTTTATAATTTTAAACAGTAAGTTATTTTACCTTTATTTTATTATTATTGAGATATAATACTTAATTAAATAACGGTTATAGTTTAAAGGTTTATATTAATTTAATATTATCGAAATGATAATTTTAATTTAATATAAATATTTTAATATTTTAACTTTATAATTTTAAACAGTAAGTTATTTTACATTTATTCTATTTTAATAAAATATAATACTTAATTAAATAACGGTTATAGTTTAAAGGTTTATATTAATTTAATTTAATATAAATATCTTAATATTATAACTTTATAAATTTATAACTTTATAACTTTATAATTTTAAACAGTAAGTTATTTTATCTTTATCCTATTAATATTAAAATGTATTTATTAATAAAATAATAATTATAGTTTAAAGGTTTATATTTATTTAATATTATTAAAATAATAGTTTTAATTAAATATAAATATCTTAATATTATATATAACTTTATAAATTTAAATAATAAATAATATTTTATTTATATATTATATAATTATAATTAACGCATCTCCCACTTGACCTGGCTACCCAATTGAGCTGGCCACCCCCTTAACCTATATAAAAATCCAATGTTTCAATCTGTAATAACTTGACCAATATTGGTCCCACGATTTGATAATTAGCACCGTTAGATCCGTTATTTAATAAGGAATCCAGCGGTATTTTTTACTATTTTTTACAAAATTTATTGAGCGAGATATTAAGCAATACGTTAAAGGGGCGCTAAGCAAGGATTATTTTAACGCTTACTTTAGCGAATTGCTTAATAACTCCATAAATATAAGTTGTATAAATTAATAAGGGGTACCGTTAAATAGCCCCTTTTATTACAAATCTAATGGTATATTTTATTATTTTATATGATTAATATTTGTAAAGTTATTAAATTATTATGTGATTAACGCACCGATGTTTTTTGTATGGGCTGGGGGGGTGGCCAGCTTAATTGGGTGGCCAGGTCAAGTGGGAGATGCGTTAAAAGTAAAAATTAAAAATTAAATAAATAAATATTTTAATCTTTAGTCTTTAGTTTAACTAAAGACTAATTTAGTTTTAGTTATAACTAATTTAATCATAATTAAATTAGTCTTAGTTATTTAAATGAGTAACTAAAGACTAATTTACTCACTTATTTAATCACTTTAGTTTAACTAATTATTAACCCTACCCTATAATAGTTAATAATTTTTAAAAATACTTGGATTTTAATTTTATCCTTATATAATTGCTATTCTATAATTTTAACTACCTTAATACCTATAAGCTACTATTTATAAATATTATATATATATTCTATTAATATTATTAACGATTTATACTATTTACTTTTTTCTTTATTAATTATTACTTTTAAAAGTTTAAAATTTAACAATATAGCATTAATGTTTTTAATATATTTATATATAAAATTTTAAATATTTAAACTAATCTTTTAATTATTATAGCGGAAAGTTAGTCCTTTTATATTAATATTATTAAAAAAGGGTTTATAGCATTATAATATTATATTATATAGGATTTAGCCTATTATTTTTAAAAAATAAGCAATAAAGTTAATAGCTCCTTATAAGATATTTATTATTTAAAGAACTTTTAATAGGGTTTAAAAAGTAATTATTGCTTTACATTTTAATATTAAGGATAATTAATTATATTTTAAAAAGAAATTTACTATTAATAGGATTTAATATATTATAAATTCTTTAATAAACTTATTATAACTTTATAATAGAAAAGTATTTTAAATAATAATAATATTAAATTTAATTATTAAATTAATTAACTATAAGCTGCTATTCTTCTTTTTTATTATAAATTAAGCATTTTAGTAAGGTTTATAACTTTTCTTAAGGACCCTATTTATTATTTAGATTTTTAAAACCTTTAAAACTTTTAACTATAATAACGTTAAAATTAATATCCCCTTTATTTATTATATATTATATTTTATAGTTTTAATCTTATAAAAAGGGGCTATTTCTTCCCTTACCCTTCCTATTTTATTAAAATTCTATAATAGGGCTATTTTTTATTAATATAATATTTTAATAAACAAATTTTTCTTTTAATCGTTTAATTCTATATTGCTTAATTATTCCTATATTTTTTCTAATTATACAGCTGTTAATTTAATTCCTTTTAATTATTATATAAATTGTAAGTAAATATTATTAAATACTTTATTATCTTTTATTTTAATTTCCTTCTTTTAATTTTTTATTTCTTTTAAAGCTTTTTTTTTTTAATATATTATTTTTAATAAGGTACTTCTATTATATTTAACATTATTAATAAAGTACACTTTTTAAACCTTTAACTTATATATTATATTTATAAAAATATTTAATATTTATAAAGTTATTTTCTTTATTATTATAGCTTTTTTTTCCTTTATATTATATATAGCTTTATTAAAAATCTTTCCAAATATTTATAAAAATTCATCGTTTAAAAATAAACTAATTATTTTATCTCCATTATTAAGTTTTAAATAATTATATTAATTCGTAGCTTATCTTTATAGCAATTTAATTTTTTATTAATTAATATTTATTTAATTATTAAAGTTAATTATTGCATTAAAGGTAACTTTAATAATATATAAAAATAATAATATCTAATTATTTAATAAAGGCTTTTTATAGCTATTTATTATACTTCTTTAAAAGTAAATAGCTATTAACTTTTTATAACTTATAAAGCATTTTTATTATATAGCTTATTTAAAATAAGAATAATAGCTAATATAATAATATATATATTATTAATTATAATAGTTATTATTAATACTCCTTTTTTAAAGTATAAAATATAATTTATAATTCCTAAGAAGTTTATTTTTAAAAGTAAAGGGGTTATAATAAATTTATTTAATATAATATATATAAATATTTAAAGTATATACTTCCTTATTAACTATATTAATTAAATAATTAATTTATAATAATTATTAAAAAGGGCTATTTTCTTATTAAAATATCCGCTTTATATTATTGCTATATTAATTATTAATATACTATTCTTTTTAATATAACTTTTAATAATAAAAGATACTTAAGCTTTAATATTAAATAGCTTAATAATTATAATATTATATAAAGTTTCCTTAATTTATATAATTATTTTAAAGGTTCCTTTTATATAATCTTTTATTTAAAATAAGTTAATTTTTATATTTAAAGTTTTATAAATTCTTTATATTAATTTTTAAATTCCTATATATATATTATTAATAAAGATTAATAAAAATATAAATTTTAATATTATTTCATTATTAAACTTATTTAACTTATTTTAATTATTAATTTAAAAGGTTTATATATTTAATTATATTTAAATATTCTTTTTTCTAAATATCTTTCTTATTTTAAAGGTTTAAAAAGCTATAAATTAGAATATATTAAGAAATAAACTTAAAAGTTTTTCCTAAATCAATCCTACTTTAGCCTTAATTAAATTTTAAATCTAATTTAAAAATACTTATTATTATTTAATTTTTAAATAGGTTTAGGTATTTTTATTATTATACTTTATAGGTTACTTTTTCTTTTAAATATTAATTATTAAATATCCTTCCTAATATTTTCTTTATAGGTATCTTTTATTTTATTAATTTATAATTGTTTTATAGCTATAATATTAATAATTAAATTAGTATTAAAAATCTTTATAGGTATTAATATAAATAGCTTTAAATTATCTTTAATAAATTATTTATTTATTACTTTTAATATAATATACCTTTTTTTATTTTAAACTTTTATTTATTTAATATACTTAAATTTAGGATAATTCTTATATTTTAGGATTTTTATATCTTTTTATTCTATATAAATAGAATTTACCTAAAAAGCTATAGTTAATTTAAGTAGCTATTCTTTTTACGTTAATTGCTTAAAAATTAATATTAATCCTTATAGTTAAATTATCCTTAATAACCCTATATTTTTAATAGGTTTAAAGTTTACCTATACTATTTTTTATTTAAAGGTAAAGTTTTTTATAAGGAATTTATACCTATATAAAACCTAATAGGCGCCTTTAATAATAAAAAAGTAGCTATTAATAAAGTTATAAAAAATTTAAAATAATATAAATATAATATAACCTTTTCCATTAACTCCTTTTATTATTTTATCCTAATTAACTATAAAGCATTAAATATATAATAATATATTAAAAGATTTAATATATAAAGCTCTTTTTCTATTTATAATATTAAAGGTTTTATATAAATAAACATTATATATAATTAAGTAATCTTATATTTAATAATTAATATTTTTATATTTATAATAGTTAAAGTTATTAAGTTTATTATTATTAATAGAATTATATTTAATATTATACCTATTAAAATTAATAAAGCTAATATACTTATTATTACTTTAAATATTATTTCTTTTATAAAATTTAGGTTAATAGATTTAAATAATATATATATATATATATTAATTATTAATATTTTAGCTTTATTATTAATTTACTTTTTATTATAATAATTAATTAAAAGGTATATAATATTAAATCCGGTTTATTAATAATTATAATAATTTATTAATAAACTTTATCATTTATATAAAGTTAATAAATAAGCTTTAAACTTATATAATTAATTAATTAATATATAGGTTTCCTTAAATTGCTAAGGCTAACGTTATAATATTATTATTTATAAGGTTTAATAATAATACCGCTCTAAAGGGGGGGGCTTAATAGCTTCCGGTAGTTAAAAACGTAAAAGGGTATATAAAGGCATTTAATAATTAAGAATTAATATTTAAAATAACTATTAGCATTATAAAGCTATTTTAAAATTAAAAAGATACTTTAATATTAGCCTATCCTTTTAATATTATTAAAATTTTCTTATAACCTTTACCTTATAATTTATCCTTAATAATTATATTATAAATTAAGATTTATTATAATTAATTAATAAGGATAGCTTTAATTAAATTATATATATAAAAAACCTTTAAAATAAAGGGGATTTTTTTCTTTAATTTAATAATTATAATAATATATTAAAGGAAAAAATAAATATAATCCTATAAAGTTATATATTTTTAAATAAATAATTATATAAATTATTCTTATTTAAATTAAGTTTATTTTAAGTTATTAGCTTTATATTTGCTTTTTAAAGATCCTTTTTACTTTATTTTAATTTATTATAAAGCTAATTAAATATTAAATTATATATTTTTTAATTATTATTTTTATTTAATAGGAAAGTTAATTAACCTATTTTTTAAAAGGAAGTTAATAAGATTTAAAAAGCTACTTTAATCCTTTAAGTTATTCTATAACCTTATTACTATTAAAGAAGTTCTAAGAGCGTAAAGCAAAGTTAGGAATAGAAAAGCTAACGATATAAGTAACTATAAAAATAGGCTTTTATAAAACTATTATTTTATAAAATAATAAATCCGGAAAAGCAGATCCTTTAATTCCTAAATTATTTAAAGTAATATTAATTTATAATTATTATAACATTTTTTAAATGTTCTTTAAATTTTTAACGTATTCTATTACTATATAGTTTTTATTATTATATAGTTAAATTTTTAAAACATATTTCAATTGTATCTTAAAACAACCACTATAATATAATTAAATTAATTTAAATTAATCGGAATCTAATTCATTAAACGTTTCTATATCTACTATATAAATGTATATATTATAATTAATATTACTATATATACCATAACGGTATATATATCCAGTTACCTTTACCTAATAACTATTACCTTTACTATTTTTTTAACCTATTATACTACTATCCTCTTTAATAACCTAAAAATCTATTCCCTTAATTTAAATAAATACTCCTCTAATTTATAAACGTTTATTTTTTATTTTCCAACATTTATTAAAGGTATTATTAACCTTTTTAAGCTTAATACCCCTATTTAATATTAAAATTTATATATATATTATTTAATATATAGCCTTCGAAAAAGAATTTATAATAATAATAATTTTAATTAAAAAGCTATTTTAATATCTTTAAATTTAATTTTTAAAGTAAATAAATTATAAAATAACTTTTTTAATATTAATAAGGGTTTTTAAAGTTTAACTAATAGGAAGTAATTTAAAAGGTAATAATAGTATAAAAGTAATTAAAATAACCTTTAACTTAAAAATTATAGCTTAAGGATTAAAAGGTATAAAGCTAATAGCCCTAAATCTATTAATAATGTTTTTAAGCATTATTAACTTTATAAACGCCTTAAAAAATATTAAAAGGAAATCCTCCTTAAAAATATAAATTATACCTATATATATAAAATTATTAATTTTAATACTATAAGCCTTTTTTAATAAATTAAAACATATTATATTTAAAAACTAAAATTTATAAAAAAATTAAATAAATATTATTATAATATAAATATTATTTTCTTTATAATAATTCTTAAATATTTTTAAATAATAACTTTTATAACTATTAAGGATAAAAAGGTATTTTATATTAATTAAATATAGTTTAATATATTTATTAAAATATTTAATCTATTTTAAATTAAATTTATTATTAATTTAACCGTTTTTTAAAACTATAATATATTAATTAAATAATATAAAGCTATTATAATATTAAAAAAATAAATAAGTTTTACCTTATAAAATAATAAAAGGTAATATTGCTTAACTATAAAAATTAATTCAATAAATAATTATAAATTAATTTTAATTATTAAATTAAGCTTATTTAAACCTATTTTACCTTTTAATACTTATTATAACTATATTAATTATAATTATACCTATTATAAATCCTATTTTATTAAAATTATAAATATTCTCCTTTATAATACCTTTTTATTTAATAATTACCCTTATACATTTAAAATATATATTATATTTTATAAAATCTTTATAAAGGACTTAACTATAATTAATTTAACAGTTTAAATGCATTTTTATAATAGGTATATAATTTATAAAGTATATTATTTAACACTTTTTAATTTAAAGGGCTTTATATTTATATAATAAATAATTAGCTATATCTTTAATATAATATATTTAAAGGAAAAACAATTTTAAATTTAAATTAATTATAAATTATATAATTAAATATTCCTTAATTATAATAAATTTATTATTTATATTTTAACTATTATATTTAAGTATAATATTAATAATTTAATAATAAAAGGTTATAATAAATATATTATATATCTTTATAAATATTATAAATTTATTATAAAAGTTTTATTTAAAAGTATTAATTATAATTTATAATTTAAATTCTTTTAATGCATTCTTTATTATTATAAATAAAAAAAACAATAATTAAAGTATAAAATATAAAAAGTTATAAAAATCTAACCATATAATAATAAAAACTATATAGTAATAAAATATATTAAATATTTTTAATATATAAATACTCCTTTTATTTAATTAAATAACGCATCTCCCAATTGACCTGGCCACCCCCCTAGCCCATACAAGAAACGTCGGTGCGCTAATCACGTGATAATTTAATAACTTTACGAATATTAGTCGTATAGAATAATAAAATATACCATTGGATTCGTATTAAAAAGAGCTATTCAACGGTACCCTTCACTAAATTCTACAATTTATATTGGCGGAGTTATTAAGCAATACGTTAAAGTAAGCGTTAAAATAATCCTTGCTTAGCGTTACTTTAGTGTATTGCTTAATATCTCGCTTAATAAATTTTGTAAAAAATAGTAAAAAATACCGTTGGATTTCCCTTTAAGTAATAGATTTAACGGTATTAATTATTAAATCGTACGATTAATATTCGTAAAGTTATTAAAGATTGAAATAATGGGGTTTTATATAGGTTATTGGGGTGGCCAGGTTAATTGGGTGGCCAGGTCAAGTGGGAGATGCATTATTAATTATATATTTATATAATTAAACTTTTTATTTTATATTTAATTAATAAATTAATTATATATTAAATTAAGGATAATTTAATTAAAAAAAAGGAATAATTATTATATTATAATATTTTAAAGCTTTTAAAATATATATATTTTATATATATTTTATACCCTTTTTATATATACTTTAAAGGAAATTCTTTCCTTCTTTAAGCTTTAATTTTATTAAATATTAATTATAAAACTAAAGAGACTTATAATATTATATTTAACCTTTAAGATTTAACCTATTTATAATATTAATTAAAAAGTTATTAAAATATAATAAACCCTTTATATATTAATATATAACGCATTTCCCACTTAACTTGGCCACCCAATTAAGCTGGCCACCCCCCCAGCCTATACAAAAAACGTCGGTGCGCTAATCACGTAATAATTTAATAACTCTACGGATATTGGTCGTATAAAATAATAAAATGGATTATTAGATTTATAATAAAGAGAGCTATTTAACGGTACCCTCCGTTAGTTTATACGATTTATATTTGTGGAGTTATTAAGCAATACGTTAAAGTAAGCGTTAAAATAATCCTTACTTAGCGCCCTTTTAACGTATTGCTTAATATCTTGCTTAATAAATTTTATAAAAAATAGTAAAAAATACCGTTGGATTCTTTATTAAATAATGGATTTAATAGTATTAATTATTAAATTGTAGGGCTAATATTGCTTAAGTTATTATAGATTGAAACATTGGACTTTTATATAGGTTAAGGGGGTGGCCAGCTTAATTGGGTGGCCAGGTTAAGTGGGAGATGCATTAAGGTTTATTAATTAAAGGGGGTTTTAATTTATAAATAATAATAAAAGGAATAATAAGTATTTATTAAAGAGGTTTTATTAATATTCCTATTATTATATATTAATAAAGTTAAAAATAAAGTTAAGGGTAAATAAGTATATTAATGTTTAATAATTTTAAATTAATAATTAAAAAGTAAAATTAAATAAATAAATAAATATAAAAAATAAATATATCCCTTTTTTCTTAATTATTATATTAATTTAAAAAGATTTATTAAATTATTAATAAATTAATAAGCATTAACTTATTATAAGTTTAATAAGTTAAATAAATTATTATATAACCTTATATATAATTAAAAAAGGCTTAAGTATAAAGTATTAAGCTATTACCTTAACCTACTTTAATGTTAATATATATATTTATAATAAAAATATTATTATAAAGTTAATTAAACTTTAAATTACCTTTTTTAAACTTAATATTATACTTTTAAATTTAAAAATAATAATAATTTTATTAATTATAAAATTTATAAATTTATATTATAAAGTTATTTAAAAGAATTAATAATTAAAAGATAAATAAATAAAATATTATAATTATATTAATTATTAAAAGTAAACTTTTAACTTTAATATAAATTAATATAAAAGTTATATTTATTAATAAATTAATTAAAAATTTAAAACTACTTTAAATAATTAATAAATTACTTTTTAATATAATAATTAATAAATTATTATACTTTTAAAAAAAAGTATTTATTTTAAAAATTAAACTTTAATATATAAATATATATAACGCATCTCCCACTTGACCTGGCCACCCCCCTAGCCCATACAAATAACGTCGGTGCGCTAATCACGTGATAATTTAATAACTCTACGAATATTAGTTGTATAAAATAATAAAATATACCATTAGATTCGTAATAAAAAGAGCTATTTAACGGTACCCTTTACTAACTTTTACGACTTATATTCGCGGAGTTATTAAGCTATACGCTAAAGTAAACGCTAAAGTAAACCCTGCTTAGCGCCCCTTTAACGTATTGCTTAATATCTCGCTTAATAAATTTTGTAAAAAATAGTAGAAATTACCTTTGGATTCCCCTTTAACTAACAGATTTAAAGGTACTAATTATTAAATCGTACGATCAGTATTCGTAAAGTTATTATAGATTGAAATAATAGGATTTTATATAGGTTAAGGGGGTGGCCAGCTCAATTAGGTGGCCAGGTTAAGTGGGAGATGCGTTAATTATTAATTAAAATAAAAAGTTTAAAAAAAAACTTTCAATATTATTTATATTTTTATAAATAATATAATTATAAATAAATTTATAAAAATACATTTAATAATTAAATAATGCATGTCCCACTTGACCTGGCTACCCAATTAACCTGGCCACCCCCCCAGCCCATATAAAAAACGTCGGTGCGCTAATCATGTGATAATTTAATAACTCTACAAATATTGGGCGTATAAGATAATAAAATATACCATTAGATCCGTAATAAAGAGAGCTATTTAACGGTATCCCTTATTAACTTTTACGATTTATATTCGCGGAGTTATTAAGCAATACGCTAAAGTAAGCGTTAAAATAACCCTTACCTAGCGCCCTTTTAGCGTATTGTTTAATATTTCGCTTAATAAATTTTGTAAAAAATAGTAAAAAATACCGTTGGATTCCTTATTAAATAACGAATCTTATAATACTAGTTATTAAATCGTGGGACCAATATTGGTTAAGTTATAACAGATTGAAACATTGGATTTTTATATAGTTTAAGGGGGTGGCCAGGTCAATTGGGTGGCTAGGTCAAGTGGGAGATGCGTTAAATTAAATTTATAATTTAATTAAAATTAAAAAATATAAAAATATATATTTTAAAATAAAAATAAAAAGAAATTATTTAAAAAACTTTTAATAGCTTTAAAAATAAATTATTTAAAGGAAAAGTAAAAGTTTAAATACTTTAAAAATAAATAATATATTAAAATTAAAATAAATTATAAAGTAATTAGCCTTAAAGGGGTATATTAAAATAAAGGATATATTAATAAATAATATAATATAGGGGGTAAGCTAAGATAGCTTTAATTCCGGGCATCCACCCTATAAAATTACTAGTATACGCCCTAGGGGCAGAGCAGATTCTGCTCAACAACAATACACACACTTCTGAACCTTCAATCAACTGGCTCGCCTATTCTGACAATATCCCCTATTCTGACAGAAGGTCGCTATACTATTCGCTTCGGCAGGTGATTAGTGCCCGCTTCAGGATCGCATTCCTGCTACCCGACTGGTGAGGCTTCTGCAATTGCATTGGCTTCGCCCGGGCCCGGGGGGGGGGGGGGGGGGGGGGGC